>NW_024068660.1:0-108441 GCF_009389715.1 Phoenix dactylifera
GCATATGCTAGGAGTGGGACGTGGAGACTTAAGCTTACTTCTGCACGGCATCCAACATGTTTCGATAGTTAGGAGAAACCTAATTAGTAGTTCCTTGCTTGTCCAGCAAGGCTATCGTCCTGTTTTTGAGTCCAATAAAGTTGTTATTTCTCATGGTGTAATGTTTATTGAAAAAGGATTCCTTAGTGAAGGATTTTTTAAATTGAATGTAATAGTTCTTTCAATAAATGAAAATCTTTTGATCATGAATATAGAACCTCCTTCTATTTGGCATGGTAGATTAGGTAATGTAAATTATAATACAATTAAACAACTAATGAACCTAAATTTAATACCAAAAAGTGATCTTAAGAAATATGAGAAATGTGAAATTTGTGTAGAAGCCAAACTTCCTAGGAAGCCTTTCAAATCTGTTAATAGGGATTCAAATCTATTAGAGTTGATCCATAGTGATGTTTGTGACTCTGATTGAACTTCTAGGAGAGGTAACAGATACTTTGTGACCTTCATAGATGATCTATCCAAGTTTTGTTACATCTACCTAATTAAAACTAAGTATGAGGTGCTCAACAAATTTAAGATTTTTAAGATCGAAGCTGAGAACCAATAGGAAAAGAAAACTAAAATTCTTAGATCAGATCGGGAAGGTGAATATACATCTAATGATTAACTTAATTTTGTGAAAATTATGGAATCATTCATAAAGTGACTGCTCCCTATTCTCTCCAAGCAAATGGAGTAGCAGAAAGGAAGAATAAGAATTTAATGGATATGATTAACTCAATGCTTATAAGCTCAGAAATACTAGAGAATTTGTAGGGAAAAGCTCTAGTTTTAGTCTATTATATCCTCAATAGGATTTTCTTCAAAAATAATGATCTAACCCCATATGAAGTTAAAAAAAATAGAAAATCTAATCTTAGCTATTTGAAAGTGTGGGGGTGCTTGGCAAAACTAAAAATACCTGATTTTAAGAGAAAGAAAATAAGGCCCAAAATAGTGGATACCATATTCATAGAATATACAACAAATAGTAATGCCAATAGATTTCTGGTGATTAATTCAGAAGATAGTGGTATTAGTAACAATACTATCATAGAAACCAGAGATGCAACATACTTTGAAGATATCTTTCCACTTAAGACTAGAGTAAATAGTGGTATAGCTGTAGCTCTGGTAGAATAAGGACAAGAGAAGTAGAAGTAGAAGCAGAATCTAGGAGGAGTAAGAGATACAAGGTAGAGAAAACTTTTAGAGATGACTTCTATACCTTTCTTATAGAGGATTCTCCAACTACTTTTGAGGACGCAATGAAATTCTTGGATTCATCCTTTTGGAGAGATGCTGTGGACAATGAGATGCAATCAATTATCCAAAATCATACTTGGAAACTGATTGATCTTCCTTCTGGTTGTAAAACTATAGGATGCAAATGGATCTTTAAGAAGAAACTTAGGCTTGATGGGTCTGTAGATAAATTTAAGGCTAGATTAGTTGCGAAGAATTTTACTCAAAGATCTGGAGTAGATTTATTTGATGTTTATACATCTGTATCTAGAATTACTATTAATAGGGTTTTGATAGCATTAGCCTCCATCCATAATTAGTGATTCATCAGATAGATGTAAAAATAGCTTTTCTAAACAGAGACTTAAATGAAGAAATTTATATGGATCAGCTAGAGAAATTTATAATCCCAGGCCAAGAAAAGAAAGTTTGTAAATTAATCAGATCTCTTTATGGTTCTAAATAAGCACCCAAACAATGACACTTGAAATTTGATGAAATCATACTGACATTTGAATTTGAAATCAATAGTACAGACGAATGTGTATACCATAAGAAAGTTGGAAATAAATTTGTGATCTTGTATCTCTATGTAGATGACAAACTAATCTTTGGGACATATCTTCAGATAGTTGATGAAATAAGTAATTCTTAAGTCATAAGTTTGATATGAAAGACTTGGGACAAGCTGACTTAATTTTAAATACCAAAATAATTAGAAGTGCAAATAGTATTAAGTTATCCCAAAGTCATTATGTAGACAAGATTCTCAATAAATTTAATTATTTTGATTGTCAGCCTGTCGCAACTCCCTTTGATCCCTCTACACATTTCAAGAAGAACTTCAGAATTTCCATCCTTCAAAGCCTACATGCTCAAATCATAGGCTCACTAGGATTCCTAGCAAACTACACCAGGCCAGACATAGCATATACTATAAATAGACTTAGTAGATATACTACTAATCTAAATAGAGATCACTGGACATCATTAGAGAGGATCCTTAGGTATCTTAAGGGTATCAAGTTCTATAGTTTACACTTTAGTGGGTTTCTTGCTGTTCTAGAAGGCTATAGTGATGCCAATTGGATCAACGATACCTTAGATGTTAAATCCACCATAAGATATGTCTTTCTCCTAGGAGGTGCTGCTGTCTTAAAAATTCACCAAACAAACTTTGATATCTAGGAGTACCATAGAGTCTGAACTGATAGCTTTAAACACCACTAGTACTAAGACTGAGTGGCTTAGAGATCTACTTGTAGACCTTTCTGTAGATGAGTCATCTTTACCACCTGTTTGCTTACATTGTGACTGTAAATCTGCAATAGATAAATGCAACCAAGAAAATGCCAATGTAAAAATGAACAGATACTTAAAAGTGTGTCATAAATCATTAAGATATAAATTGAAAAATAATATTATTGTCTTAAATTTTGTAAAATTAGAAAATAATTTAGCTAATTAGCTTACAAAAGGTTTGTCTAGAATAGTAGTTCTAGAGTCGTCGAGGGGATGGGGCTTAGCCTATAAAGATAGATCACCACGGTGGGAACCCAACTATAAAAGATTCAATGGGTAGAAATAAACCGGAGTGTGACTAAGAGAAGCATTGTTTTATGTTTTCCTCATCCCTATGGCACTAGTGCTCATAAAAGCAAGCGGTAAGATGAGTTTGTTTGTATAACTCTTAATGAGTCTGAGACCCAAAAGGCAAGGAGCTTTCTTGCTAGCTTTTTTATGAGAACTCACCTATATGTGCAGTCGTGAGACCGCGATTATGAAAAATGGGCGATTTCCTAAAAAGCACATGAAAGATACCTGCGCATGGCCATATTAACGCAACCCGCTTGGAACCTAAATCGGGCTATATTATGTGTGCTGTTGATTTAAACTGAGCCATGAACCGAGGTTCAAGGTTAAGACCACCTTGGCTCCACAAATATAATCAATTGTCACTAAGTGAAGGTTCAAATCGAAAGATACCTACACCTATTACATAATATAAGATATCCAACATTTTGTTTTGATTTCAAAATTATCTAAAAATTAATTTTTGTGGGGGATCGTTAAAAAAATTAAATGCGCATGCGGCCATCTTGGGCCGCGTGCGGAAGCGCCCGTTGGCGCCTGCTGTGTTTTTTTTGAATTAAAGGTGGGCTGGCCGCATCCGCATTCTGCGGATGCGTGCCAGCTCTCTTTGGCCTCCGCAAAAATACTCATATGCCCCTGCACTAATATCCTTATATATACCTCTCAATTTCATCCTATTCGGGAGACAAAAAATTAAAAAAAAAAATTTCGAACAAAAATTCTTCCACTTAGCCACTTCTGATTTTTATTTTTGCAATTATATTCAATTTATTTTATTTTTTTATTTCATTCTTCGCTGTATCTACAAGTCCGATCGGATTCGATTTGGCTTCTTTCGAGATGTACGGAAGAAGAAGTTTAGGATCGTCATATCTCTGAGGAGGATTGCCGAAAGACCCGTACGTGGGGGCAAACACTTCTTTAGGATAGCATCTACGCGCTTCGACCGGCCTTCAATCAGACTATTTCTTCTTACTTTTGTTTTAAATTTAATATTAGTTGATCTGTAGGATATACAATTTTATGATTTGAATTTATTAAATGAATAGATTTATTTTGTGCTAGAATAGATTTCTTTTATGATAAAATAGATTTATTTTGATATCGAATAACATATATATATATATATATATATATATATATATGATTTCTTTTAAGAATTTATATTAATGATAATTATTAGATTTATTTGCTTAGTTAGATGATATATTACTAATAGAACTCACCATCAATTGCCCTACCGCCATTAGAGGCAGTGCAAGTAGCTCTGGCTAGTCCTTGTTGGCCTCCAAGATCGAAAAGCTCACACTTAAGACCACCTACAACATTCCCCTCTCTTCTTCTTCCTCTTCTCACTCTTTGCTCTCTCTCCCCCTCTCCCTCTCTATATCGACTGTCGTCGATGCTGTCAAGTGCCACCCCTTAGTCATTGATTGACCCAAAACCTCTCTGCCTTCTCCCTTCCTCCCTAGTTTCTCTTTTCTCCTATTTTTCACCCCCTACGGCCGAAATCACCACCCTCTGTCACATCACCAATGGGTCACGGCCACCTTGCCGGTGAGAGCCCACGGCCCCCTTCTCCTACCCTCCTCCTCTTATTCTCTCCCTCTCACCTGCTCACCTGATGGACATCGCAGGGCCGTCCCTTACCCCCCACCCCCACACTAGAAGATTTAGGGATGGGAAAGGAGTAGGGCTGTCAACGGGCCGAGCTGCTCGGGCTCGACTCGGTAAAAGCCCGGCTCGAGCTCGGCTCGTTAGTCAAATGAGTCCGAGCCCAAAATGAAGCCCGTTTAAATCCGAGCCCAAGCCCGAGCTCGAGCCCGAGCAGCTCGCGAGCCCAAATGAGGGCTCAGTCCAATTAACAATTTAATTGGGTCACAATTAAACTTGGACTTAACCCAATTAAATTTTATTTAGCTTAATCAATTTAAATCCCAATCTGATTGAACTCAGTTGGATTTAGATCAGACCCAACCCGAGCTAACCCAAATCCATTTAATTTCTTTAAATCGAATTGGATTGGTTCGGGTTCGAACCCAACCCGTTAACCCGAACCCAACTCGTTAACCCTTTTTTTTAATCTCTTTTTTTTTTTTGGTTTCTCCATAACCTTCCCTGCTTCCAAGTTCCAACCCCTCCTTTCTTCTTCGTTCTCCTCGCCGGCTCGCCCCCAAGCCCGAAGCTGATGCCCCCCTCCCCTCCGACGACGACTATGACGAGGACGACGACGATGACGATGCCGTACATCTGATTCCAGCTCTCCGAGAAGCTCCGCCGCCTCCTCCTCTCCCTTTTCTACCCCTGATGACGATGCCGAACACGGTACACCTGATCCAGCTCTCCCTTCTCCTCTCGAGACTCCGGCTCTCCCTTCTCCGCCCCCAATGACGACGCCGTACTCCCTCCCCTGTGGCCAAGCCCGCGGTCGTGCCCACGGCCGTGCCTGCGGCCGACGCCCGTGCCGGCGGTGCTCGTGGCTGCCCCCTTCTTTCTTCTCTTCTTCTTCTTTTCTTTCTTTCTTTCTTTCTTTCATTCTTCTCTCCTCCGAGGCTCCGACGAACAATGGGGATGGGGATGGGGCGGGCACGGGCTCGGGCAAACGAGCCTTACAAGCCCAAGCCCAAGCCCGAGCCAGGCTGTACCAAGCGAGCCTGAGCCTGAGCTCAATACAAGGCTCAGTACCGAGCCTGAGCCCGAGCCTAGAATTTTCTGGAACAAGCCAAGCCGAGCCCGCGGAGACCCAGGCTTGGCTCGGCTCATTAACGGCCTTAGAAAGGAGAAGAGGAGCAAAGGTTTTGGGAAGGATTTGGAAGAGTTTGGTGTGGAAAGTGGTGGAGAGAATGGGAGACGAACAACATAAGAGAAATAGGGGACATAACCCATCGGATCCATCCTGCTATAACCTATCTCATGACCCAATCAACCTTGAGATAGATATGGGGTGGATATAGGTACAAAGTTTCTATGTAGTATGGTAATAGCCTATCCAACTGATACCAGAATGTTACCATCCTTTTAAAGTCTCAAACGAGGAGCAACTGGGCCCAACTCATTGCAAATATGGGCTACCTCACTCCTGCACATCAATAGTTGCATGTGATCTAATCTCTTTTACATCTATGAGGACTCGTGCAAGCATGTGTTTACTCTTGTATTGATTATTTGTTAGATAGATCTTGGATACTTATACAGAATCAAGAAACCTAAATAATATTTTTCAGCTAGCCATTTTGAATAAGGTTCTAGGTTGTTATAAATGGTATCAGTGTGAACCATGAGTCGATCGTGGTGTTTGTATTAAATTTGAATGGTTGCTAACACATGCGTAACCCGGTAACCTGGCTAGCTGATAATATACATCTATTGTTTTTAATTTCTCCTGCATCTGAATCGTGCTTGGAAAACTACGCGTGCCTCTAAGAAATCATTAGGGTTTGTTTATCAAATGATCTGAGCCGTTCATATCAGATCAAACAATCACGTCTACCGGCATGGGCCCAGTCCCTCTATAAATACGCAGGCCCCAAACCTACAATCTCCACATTTTTTAATCGCCGCCGCTCCTGGCTCTTTCTCCTTCCGCATCCGCCTCGGGGCTCTCAGCCCCTTCTTCACCGCTCACCATCTGAATCAGGTCCGAAGTTTTTTTTCTCTCCTTGCTTCAATTCTCCTTTCTTTCCACGGTTTTATTTGAATCTTGTCGTTGTTTCATTTGATTTGGAATGACGTTCGTTGTGCTTGGAAGGATCTATATATGGATGCTAATCTTTTGGCGATTCTAATCAGTCTTTGTTTCTGTTCTCTCTCTTTCTCTCTATTTTCTTTTTCGGCGAAGAACTTTGATCATTTTGGTCGATATCAGTGCTCATGGTTAACATGTTCTAGTATCTTGCGATTTTTTTAGCCGCAGTAACTTTATTTTTTTTCATTGATTTATGATTGGTTGGCTGTATTTGGTATCGTATGCTGTTTTGGTGTCGTTGACATAAATGATTGATATTTTGTCTGTGGGATGATCTATGGAGCTGTTTATATGATCATTGTTTCTCTTGTTTCCTTTGTTGTTCCGATGTGTTTTTTGAAATATCCGTGATGCTATTTCTAGTTGATTTGTTTTTCTTTTTCATTTTTACAGATCCCTTATACTGGTTCTTCCAACTTGTGTTAGATAAGTGCAGTTAGATCATGGGATCATGAATGTTATTTTGTGGCCTTTTGAAGGGTGTGAACCATGGAACTTTACCTTTATTTTTTATAAAGCAAGATCAATAGAACCAAGTAGAAGATTCAATGGAGCAAAACCTGTGATCATATTTATCATTGCCTCCTTCCAAGGAAAGAATGGGTTGGATTTTTTTTTTGTTTGAAGTTGTGGGAAGGGGCTGTGGTGGAAAGAGATGTTTTCTTGTTGGATCATCCTCACCTCTGAAACATTTTTATTTCGGTCTATTTATATTTTAATCTTTATGGCTTTTATTGTGTTAATGTTTTCTTTGTTTGACAGCATTATGTGGATGTATGAGTGCTATAAAATCTTGCAAGTCTTTCTGGGCAGTCTTAGAAATTGCAAGTTATAGATGATTCTACTTTCATGAGATACAAGTTGCCATATGTTTTGTTCATGTTTTTGATTTATAAGTTTTGATTTAAAAACAATAACCAGCTAAGGCCATAGATTTGATACGATGTTAGAGGATGGAAGTTAAATTATTGCATTTTCAAAATCAAAGGTGAATGCCATAATGTTTCATGTATATATCATAGGTGGGTTACTAGAAGATCCCAGATTTAACAAAAACTTTAAAGAAAGCCCTAGAGATTTGAGGTGTTTAGAGGCCATGGCAGCAAGCCCCAGATAAAAAAAACTATCTCCTATGACTTTCGGTGTGCTATTTTGGTATCATTGCTCAATCATCAGAAGACAGTGACCTATAGCTAGATCTGGAATAAGTTATCACAATCATTGCCTGATTCTTTTCCTGAGAGAAGAGTTTGATCTTCTTGTTGATAAAACAAAGCGGTTTTGACACTTCATTCATTAAAGGCAAGATGGGTTTTACCCTGATCAATGATCAGCTTGTCTTTGTTGGAGTCAGGGCATGCCATCCGGTAGATTCAAACAATGATTTAAGTGGAATTATTTGCCTCTTTGATAAGAACGATTTGGCATAAAGATCTCTTCGAACTTTTTTCAGGAGGAGCTCAATTCCTACACTTATTAACTGATTTCAGCATAGAACCAGATTCTTGCCACCTTTTCAATCAATTAGAAAGCGTATCTCTTCATTCAATTGGATGTGTACCCTGTGCTATGACATTCAGAGTCTCCAGGCAGCAGTAAGATGCTTGAGATTCCCTTCTCTTAGCAGTTCTCTTACTTTATCACAAGTTCCCATGTCTTCCAAAATTCCTGATTGACACCCTGTCTTGCCACCTCATTGCTGCCTTCCCCTGAGGTGGTGGATGGCTCTTCTTGGCTTATGAGGTTGTTGTATCATGATACCATCCTTGAGGAGGAAAAACTGCCCACCTCCCTGCTGGTTGGATGGTTGCTGGACTCTACATAAGCTAATGAGTTATTAAAGAGAAAAGAACTAGGTGCAGCAATTAAGTGCTGATTGAAGAAACATTGTTTGTGGTGCCTTCCTAAGGTAGAGATTAATCTTAGTTTTTTGCATTCTTAGCAAAGGTTCTAAGGTTTATCTAGAAATCTCTGTTGTCAGAGTAAGTGTTATGCATTTAATATTTAATATGTAGTTCCTCATATTTATATTATAGGTTTAGATCTCCCTAGGTCTTGAAATATCAGAGGTAATGCTGCCATGATGTAAACGTTGCACTCCATATATTTCAGTAATCTATTTTTCAATAAAATATTATATGAATGTCGCTTAGGCGGTTTATCTTTTAACGTAATATTTTTCTCAACCAAATGCATGATTACTAAATAATGAATAGAATATCAAAGATTAAAATACATGAATATACCTTTTGTTTGATGTGAATTTGTAGCACACTGTATTAATGTTCTAGGGATGTGTTGTGGAGGCATTATATGGTATCTTTTATTCAATTGGAGTGTTTTTTTTGTCAATTATCCGATCATACTAATATTACGTTGGCTGAAAAATATTTTTGTTGATGTTACAGGATTTTTCTTGCACAACTGCAGTTTACCTGTTGACTTTTAACCGCATTCAAGATGGTATTCATGCCAAACCACTATTTTAATCATTGTTCACTTAATTTTTTTACCATATTCTAACTGCTGATGAATATTGTTGGTATATGCAGGTGAAGTTTACGGCAGAAGAGCTCCGCAGAATTATGGATTTCAAGCACAATATCCGTAATATGTCTGTCATTGCGCATGTTGATCATGGTGTGATGATAATCTTTTTCTATTTTCTGTTTTCAACCATTCTGTCAGAGTTCTAAAAACATCACACTGCGAATCCTTGAAAGCATTGGTTAACATAAATCTCTGATGAAATATGCAGGAAAATCTACTCTTACTGACTCTCTTGTGGCGGCTGCTGGTATCATTGCACAAGAAGTGGCAGGTGATGTGCGTATGACTGATACACGCCAGGATGAAGCTGAACGTGGCATCACGATCAAGTCTACTGGGATCTCTCTCTATTATGAGATGTCTGATGAGTCACTAAAAAACTACAAAGGTGAAAGGAATGGAAATGAGTACTTGATCAACCTCATTGATTCACCTGGGCACGTTGACTTCTCTTCAGAGGTCACTGCTGCTCTCCGTATCACTGATGGTGCACTGGTTGTGGTAGACTGTATCGAGGGTGTCTGTGTTCAGACTGAAACTGTCTTACGACAGGCTCTTGGAGAAAGGATTAGGCCAGTTTTGACTGTCAACAAGATGGACCGCTGCTTCCTTGAGCTCCAAGTTGATGGAGAGGAAGCCTACCAGACATTTCAACGTGTGATTGAAAATGCCAATGTGATCATGGCCACATATGAAGATTCTCTTCTTGGTGATTGCCAAGTTTACCCAGAGAAAGGAACTGTAGCTTTTTCTGCTGGCTTGCATGGTTGGGCTTTCACGTTGACCAACTTTGCCAAGATGTATGCATCCAGGTTCGGAGTTGATGAGGGAAAAATGATGGAGAGACTCTGGGGAGAGAATTACTTCGACCCTGCCACAAGGAAGTGGACTTCCAGAAACACAGGTTCACCCACTTGCAAGAGAGGATTTGTTCAGTTCTGCTATGAACCTATCAAACAAATTATAAGTACATGCATGAATGATCAGAAGGACAAGTTATGGCCCATGTTGCAGAAGCTAGGTGTCACCATGAAGTCTGAGGAGAAAGATTTGAATGGGAAAGCACTGATGAAACGTGTGATGCAGACCTGGCTGCCTGCAAGTACTGCCCTTCTTGAAATGATGATCTTCCACCTTCCAGCTCCAGCAAAGGCACAGAAATACCGTGTGGAGAATTTGTATGAAGGCCCTCTTGATGACATATATGCAAATGCCATCAGAAACTGTGATCCAGATGGGCCTCTGATGCTTTATGTCTCGAAGATGATTCCAGCATCGGATAAAGGTAGGTTCTTTGCCTTTGGTCGAGTCTTTTCTGGGAGGGTAAGCACTGGTTTGAAGGTCAGGATAATGGGGCCTAACTATGTTCCTGGTGAGAAGAAGGATCTGTATGTTAAGAGCGTGCAGCGAACTGTTATTTGGATGGGTAAAAGGCAAGAGTCCGTGGAGGATGTGCCATGTGGAAACACTGTTGCTTTGGTTGGTCTGGATCAGTACATTACAAAGAACGCAACTCTAACCAATGAGAAGGAAGTGGATGCTCATCCAATCAGGGCAATGAAGTTCTCGGTTTCACCTGTTGTTCGTGTTGCTGTGCAATGTAAGGTCGCCTCTGACCTACCTAAGCTTGTTGAGGGCTTGAAACGACTTGCCAAATCTGATCCCATGGTGGTGTGTACAATTGAGGAATCTGGTGAGCACATTATTGCTGGAGCTGGAGAACTGCATCTTGAGATCTGCTTGAAGGACCTGCAAGAAGACTTCATGGGCGGCGCAGAGATTATTAAGTCTGATCCTGTTGTGTCTTTCCGTGAAACAGTTCTTGAGAGGTCTTGTCGTACGGTGATGAGCAAGTCTCCTAACAAGCACAACCGTTTGTACATGGAGGCCCGACCTTTGGAGGATGGACTTGCTGAGGCTATTGACGACGGGCGTATTGGCCCCAGGGATGATCCCAAGTCCCGATCCAGAATCCTATCTGAAGAGTTTGGATGGGATAAAGAGCTTGCAAAGAAGATCTGGTGCTTTGGGCCTGAAACCACTGGTCCTAACATGGTTGTTGACATGTGTAAGGGAGTTCAGTATCTGAATGAAATCAAGGACTCTGTGGTTGCTGGGTTCCAATGGGCTTCAAAAGAAGGGCCATTAGCTGAAGAAAATATGCGAGGCATTTGCTTTGAAGTCTGTGATGTTGTTCTCCATGCTGATGCCATCCACCGAGGTGGCGGGCAGGTTATTCCAACTGCAAGAAGGGTTATATACGCTTCCCAGATGACTGCCAAACCTAGGCTTTTGGAGCCTGTTTATCTTGTTGAAATTCAGGCACCAGAACAGGCACTTGGAGGCATATATAGTGTTCTTAATCAAAAGAGAGGTCATGTCTTTGAGGAGATGCAGAGGCCAGGTACTCCACTTTATAATGTCAAGGCTTACCTGCCTGTCATCGAGTCCTTTGGATTCTCGGGCACTCTGAGGGCTGCAACTTCTGGTCAGGCGTTCCCTCAGGCTGTCTTTGATCACTGGGATATGATGCCTTCTGACCCATTGGAGCCTGGGTCCCAGACTGCAAACCTGGTTGCTGATATTCGCAAGAGGAAGGGTCTCAAGCAACAGATTACACCACTCTCTGAGTACGAGGACAGGCTATAAGGAATCCAATATTGGAGACGTGTTTTGGCTGGTCTGTCTTAATTTTTTTTCCTTAAATGGTTTATTTGGTATCAATTTTTTAGTCACTGAGTTGTGCATCCAGGCAAGTGGCTGGGGTGCAGTTTTCAGTGAGGTTCCCATTTATCTTTTGGTCAGAAAACTTATAGTTGGTTTGAGAGAATTCTATTTTGGTACTTTTTTTCTGGCATTTTAAGCCAGAGTTGCTATATTGATTTTACATGACTGGAAATTTGGGGATTAAAATTCAGAATAATAATCACAGTTATACTATATATTTGGAGATTGTGTGTTCATCCTTTGTTTATGCACTTATTTGATGAGTCATCTGCACTTAAAATCGATTTATCTGAAAGATGTAATAGGATTTATTTGGATGGCTTAGTTGCTTGTTATACTTGCTGCAGTTAGTAATCTCCAATTAAATATACTATTCTGGATCCCTCCCTCTCTTGTGCTAACATTGTAATTGCTGTCTCCGTGTTTAGCCTTCTGAGATTTTGGTATGTGGAAGAAAAGGTTGTCTAATTGATATATAATTCTCAATTCAATGTAATCATATCGCCATTTTGATATACATACTGCAGATGATTTGTTCAGTTATATTAACTTGTGGAACATTAAATCCTTTTGTCAGTGATCTGACATTGCTAAGAAATCTTACATGTTTCTAATTACTATTCTGACTGCTGTGCAAGCTTCTTTCAAGGATATCTTTGCAATGTGATGGCAATGTTAGCACATTATTTGAGCAATTCATGATATGCTCTCCTTGGTATATGCACCGGAATCTGTTTTTGGCAGCTTGCTTCATTAAGCAGCAGCTCTTTTAATCTGATACGTCTTCATGCTTGATCTCACAGTCTCGCTTGTAATGGTGGTCCACAAAGCACTAATTGAAGCTTTAGTGTGAAATAAAAGAACTTAATTACCTACATCTGCAATTAGTGTATGCTTTTAGGAGGTAAAGCGTTTATTGTGATGCTTACATTCTATAGAGGTAGAGTACCTTGCTACTATGATGGCAGTTTAGGAGTTGATTTGGTTCACAAGGTTGCTTAGTGATTTAGATCAAGGTACTGACTATATTTTCCTATTTTTTGTGATTGTAACAGTGCTATCCAATTAGTGAGGAATCCAGCATTCCATGCAAGGACAAAGTACATCAAGGTTCATCATCACTTTATTACAGAGAGAATTGCAGTTGAAGAAGTCGATTTGATTCCAGTTCTCACAAAGGATGAGCTGATGACTATTTTCATCAAAGGATTTGCTGTCGAGCGGTTTGAAACTTTATATAGCAAGCTTGGTTTTATTAACATGGAATTCGTAATAAGGGAGAGTATTGAAGGTCGTCATGAATTTTCATACATTAATTAATTTTTTAGATGAATATTGGGTTACTATTTAGCTAGAGTAAGTTTTGGGCTCAAAAGAATCAGTGTTTTATCCATATTTTCATACTCATGAACCAATCTAGTGGTAAAATAATCTATCTTTTGAATTTTAGATATTGATGTTTTATTTCATTTCTACAAGCACTGCATGAACTTAATTTATTACGTAAACAACGCATGAAGTATTTTGCCTACTTTCCATTATTTTTACGGTGGAATTATGATTAGATGCAAAATAAAAGGTAAAACCTGAATTAATTGATCTAGAATTGATTTCTAGTTGTGGAGTAGCAATGCCTCAATGGTCGCACCTGTACTCTATTTGGAGTCTCTTGTTTTGAGACTTTGGGAGGTGCATTTCCAATATTTGGACTAGAGGTATTTATCTTAGAATGGATAGGCTGCAAAGAAACTAACCTAATCATGAACAGCTCAGGCTCATTGAGAACAAGCTTGTTTGAGCTTAGTTCAGCTAGTAAGAAAAAAAGAGAAGCTTAGACTTTTTTTTTTTAAGCTTAGCTTTTACTAGAGGTGAGATTGAACATTTTAGTTTTGCAAAATAAGTAGAAGCTCAAATCATCTCGAAGAGAAGCTTATATAATGTGAAGTCCTGCTTGATTTCAATTATCTCTTTCATATAAAAAGTGATGACCGAGCAGCTCCCAACTCGGTTTAGCTTGGTCAGTTAAGCACCATTGGAGCGGGCATTTCCTTCTTTTTCTTTCAACAAACTTATGGTTGAAGCCTATCAAAAGATTCAAAACTGATTTAGTATACGTAGTAATTTTTCAGAACTCAGATATGAGAACTCAGAAGGGAGGAAGCCAGGCTGAGATCCATGTGCTGGCGGTTTTTTTTTTTTTTGTGAGAGAGAGAAAGGAATGGAGGTATAATTTCTTGGCAATGCACAATCCAAGCCTGAACTATCAATCATGTCAAATATAATTCATAATTTTATACCTAAAATTAATCAATAATTTAAAATTCATAAGATTTGTGTCAAGATCACTTATAACTATTCGCCCATGAATCATTAGGTTCAGTTGGGCAAATCAGCTATACCTATCAAAACCATTTAAAAAAATAGATTACTTGCTACTCGCTATTTAAAATCTAAATCTAAATTAAAAATCTCTAAGCAATCTTAAATGGACTTGAGCAAGCCTTTAGTCTTGATTGAGTAAATCAGACTAGGATCTTCAAATCAGGTAGAGAGAGAATGCTTGCACCCAAAATGAGACCTCTCTCTCTCAATTTTTTTTTCTTTTGTTTATATATACATTTATTTAATTATTATTATTATTTTATTATTTTTTCTTTTTTTCTTCTCTGATTTTCTCTCTCTCTCTCTCTCTCTTTTTTTTCTTCATCGCCCTTTCTCCTTAGAGAGGAGGTTTGAACCTGCCCCACCGAGAAACAAGGAAAGGGAGAAAAAGGGGCCTCTAGCCTGGTAACTTTGCCTCCCTCTTCATCAGAAGATAAAAAAAAATCGAACTGACAAAATTAATATAAACCCATCTAATCACAATTATTATCTCTCTATTTTCTTCTTCTTTCTGCAACATATGACCCATTTCCGTTTCCTTAGTCATATTTACAAGCACACACAAGCATAGAACATATACAATGCCTACTAAATTAACAGACAAGAATTATTATCATAAGCCACTCCAATATTCTGCCACACTCTAAATAATGTGACATGCAACAACTCTACAAAGGGTCTTCTTATTTGAGATCCTGCTCTTCCTGCGTTTGACCTCCTGCGTCCTTATGAGTTTCTTTCTGCTCCCCTTCCCCTGCCAAAATACGACACAGACCGAAACAAGATCAGTAACATAACATAACATAGCCTAACCTAGGTTAGCAGAAAGCTGACTTACCTTTTGTTTGAGTGCTCTCGCTCACCGGCGAAGCACGAGAACCCCCGCCACCCCCGACCAAAGATGTAACCGCTCCGCGAATCTTCCCCACCACCCCCGCACCCCCGCCCCTCGCGCCGGATCCTGTCACCTCCGGTCCCCCCTCCGCCTCCTCCTCCCTCTTGTGAAACACCCCCGATATCACCTCGCTCAGCGCCTTGTCCTCCTCCCCCGGCCTCAGCTTCTCCGCCAGGTACTCCCTCACCGACACCCCCATGCCTTTGTCCTGCGCCGCCGTCGGATCCCCGCCCTCCGTCCCCGTGGTCCCGCTTGGCTTCTGCTGCACCTTTCCCTTCACAGCCGTCCCGGCCTCCGCCACCTTCTCGTAGACGGTCGACGCGATCTTCTTGCCGTACTCGGCGGACTCCGCCGCCGCGGACACGGCGGCGGACTTGGCCGCGGCTGCGGTGGTGGAGAGCTTCTCGGTGTAGCTCGGCCCCTTGGGTTCTTCGGTGCCTTGGAGCTTGTCTTCTTCTGGGGTGGGCGCCGCCGCCGGAGAGAACTGGTCGTGGGTCCCGGTCGGAGGAGTGGATTCTTTAACCTCTTCTTCTTTCTGGACGTGGGGCTGGTCGGAGATGTTCATGGCTTCGAAGGACTGGATTACCGGCGACGTCTCTATCTCCTCGCCACCTATCGAACACATCATCACACGACATACAACAAGAAGCAGCAGTATCTTGTAATAAATCATATAAATGTTCTTTGAGGAAGAAATCATGAAAGAACTCTAAGAGTTTTCTCCCTCAACAATTACCTCTGGTTGGTGGGGGTTGGGTTGCACGGTCGTGGTCGCTCGCGCCGAGTGTTTCAGTCTTTGGAACAGCAGGGTCCTCTTGAAACGTTGGGTTTATGCTTCCCAAATTGGCCTCCTGTGGTGCCTCTTTGCTCTCTTCGCCACCAATAAACTCTTGAGCCGCCGGAGTGTCATACAGTACTGCATCCACCATAGATAAGAGCTCACACATGCACGATTCTTAATTAATTACTCGAATTTTCTCTGTATAGGAGTAAGGAAGACAAACGTACTGGGAGCGCCATGGATGACCTCAGGATCCTGTACATTCTCTTCGTAACCTTCTTCTTTTTCTTCATCACTGGTGTCATGATCGTCGTCGCGGTCATGCTCATCACCATGGCCATGCTTCTTTATGTTTAAAGTGTCCTTAATCTTCTTCACCTTGTCCTTCACCTTCTTCAACACTGGCTTCTTGTCGTGGTGGTGCTCCTCTCCTACTTCAACTACAGAAAATAATAAGAAAGACTTATTAACATTATACAACTGTATACATGATTCCATAACAGAGGCTTGAGCTTACCGGGAATGAGACGAGTTCCGGATGGGTCTGGTTGGTAAGTTTGCTCCTGACGACGGGCTACTTCCTCATAATCCATTGCAAGAGAACAATAATTCGAGAGAAAAATATGTGTGTGTGGGAGTGAGTGAGGGAGAGAGAGAGAGGTCGGAGAGGAGTAGAGAAAGGGGGGGAGGAGGAGATGGGAGTTATAATAAGGAGGGAGGGGATAACTTTCGGTGATCTCTTGACACCTTTGGCCACACGTGGAGGCCGAGCTTGCAGAGTTTAAAGAGACGTGGCACGTACTGGGAGTTCCGCGATGCAGCGAGGCTTAGCCTCGAAGGTGACTACGCTTTCTGGCAACCGCCGCGATACTTTGCATGCGTTCAAACTTGGACCCAGATTCGACCGTTCAGGATGGAGACTCTACCATTGTCATCAATTAGATTTGAAAGACACAAGAGGTAATGTTTGTATCCACGCTTTACTCCGAGATATCTGAACAATGATCTAAAACGGAGGAGCCTTTTAAGCTTAGCATATTTTCCGTGAAGCTAATGAGGCTGCGAATTGGATGGCTGCTTATGTACCTAATCATGCCGATAGTAGTATCCTGTGGACTGGTGATGCGGAGTTGTACCTGGCACTCCGAGATATTCTATTTATTGATTTTATTAGGTACATACGTACTCGTCAAGTATGATCCACCAGCCTTAATATATATATATATATATATATATATATATAATCGGGTGGAGCGCGATGACCAAATTTGCCACCTTGCTGAAAATATTATTAATTTTTGTAATTCTTTAACCATTAACATGCATTTAATGGTCCATTTATTTGATCATTTTGCTTTAGTAAAAATGTAATTAATTGGATTTTAAACCTCTAAGTTATATCAAAATTATAGGTGTTAGAAACATGCTTCACCGTGCCATTCTCATTTCACAGCTAATGATGCTACATCAATCCCCAAATGCCATGATATGATCACAGTGGGACTGATCAACTTTGTTGGGCGGCTACTAATTCTTTTTTTTGATGGAGAGGGAGACAAAGCCATCCGATTTTTATCAAAAAAAAAAAGAGTTTACAAAAATTATTTATAAAAATTTTGTAAGAAAGAAAAATATAAAACAAAGTAATAAAAAACTTTTACAAAAAATAGTAGTAGACCTATTAAATTATTCAACAAGTTTAATAATCTCATAAATAATTTGAAGGATCTCTATATCTTTAATGTACAACTATATAAGCTTTGCATTCTGATGTGAGTCAGTCTTTTTTTAAAAGATAGATCAATGTCTTTCAGCGTGCAGCGCCAATATTACGAGGTTATTTTCAAGTTTGAGTAGGGCGGTTTCTCATTCAAACCAAGTCATCTTACCTTTATCACTTATTTAGGTTTATCTATTTTCTTTTTGAATATCTAAAAATTAAACGGGCGAATAAGAGTTAAAAACTTTCTACTGAAAGTTGGTGTGGAACAGAACTCCTTGTAAACAGTCCCTCTTACAGGGTGGAATTAGAATTCATATTCTGTGATCTTTGCCCAGTTGGCAGCTATCAGCTGGATGCCTTCAGGGCTTTTTTTCTTGACTCATTGCCGGCATTTTTCAATTTATGGTAGAGAGGGGAACTAGATCTCTAATGCCTTATATCATTTAGTCTTTATGGACAGCAAGAAACCAGAGGTTGTTTGAAGGTAATTCTCTCACTCCATTGCAGCTGGTAAGAAATGTTTTAAGTCACAACTTAATTTTGGATTCCCTCATACTGCACATCCTACATCTAATTTTAGTGCAACGCAAGTTAATTTACCTAAATCTTTGATCCAAACCTACCTTGATATGATATTTATGTATGAAACATACACCTGCTAAGGCTCAAAACTACTTACAAATAATATAGCATTTTTTTTCATGAATATTTTTTTAAAAATTTAAATTTACGTGAATACCCTCTTAAAACACTGTTTTTGCACAAATACCCCTAATATAATTGTTCTTCCAAAACCGTTAATAAAAACTGTATTTATTTTAATTAAAATAAATTAAAATTTTGAAATTACTTTTTTATCTCCAATCACAATCGCCTTATAAATATTTTTTTTTGAGCATCTACTCATTAAGAATATTTTAGTCATTTTAATTTGAAATCATTAATTTTTTTAATGGCATTAGATGACGTGGGTATATATGCAAAAATAAGAATAAAAAAAATAGAATAATAAAATAAGTATTTTATGAGGTTATATATGTAAATATTAATTTTGAATGAGTATTATATAAAATTTACTATTTAAGAGGGTATTCATGATTTTTTTTTTTTTTTAGTAATATGTATAGATCCAACCCAAACCGCAGACCCGGGTCAGAGCTGGTCCAACCCAAACCGTTTGAGTATTTGAATCCGGATGGATGGCGGTCGGAGGCTCGTAAAAGTTCGTGCGGCCCAGAAGGAATCCCGCCAGTGCCGTGGGACTGACCGTTCCAGCTAACCCGCGCCAATTGAAACAGAAGCGCACGATAGCATCAGCTTCTCGTCGAAACACGTATATAAACCGACTCGAGGCGCCATTTCCATTCCAAAAACGGAGACCAAAACTAACCATGAGGACTCGCTTCCTCGCCGCCGACTACTTCGCCTCCCAATCCCCGATCGAAACACTAAGAGACTTCCAGTTCCTCCCCCTTCCGCCGCCTCATCTCTCCCCTTTTGATCCTCCTCTCGGCGTCGAGATCCCTTTCTTCGATCTCGATCTCCGCTTTCCTTCCGAAATCGATGGATTTCCCATCGAGAATGCCCTCTCTCAGTTCCTCTCCGACGTTATCCCTCGGTTTCTTTATGCTGGAGAGGGGATTTCCGTCGATTCCCGCTCTCGGAAGAGAGAGCTGCAGCGATTTCGGTCGGGATCGGCCGAGATCGGCGTATCTGAGGTGAATCGGCCATTTCTTCGCGTTTTAGATTTTGGATTTAGTGTTGAAGGCTTGATTCTGGTTTGAATTTTTTTGTTTGTCACAGAGAAGAGATGATGGATTCTGGGAGGAAAAGAACCGGGAGAGTTGGGAATGCTTCAGCGCTGGAGCAGATGCTGTTGATGTATTAGATGTAAACACTTTATTTTATTTTATTTTCTTTGATTTGCTCTATTGGAGGTGGTTTTGGTTGTTTCTACTTTGGATTTTCTAGCAGGAAGTAGCGGATTTTATTCATGAAGAGAAGAGAGTAGAGAAGTGTTCAGATTCTGTCAATAAAACTCCAGAGGTAGGTGGCGTATTTCGATCTTATTGAGTGGAAAGTGATGATTTCTTCTTCTTTTTCCTTTTACTATCTAAGGAAAACTCTTCATTTTTTGTTGTATGGAGCCAGAGGAGCAAATTACAGAAAGAATTACGGTTTGAAATAGTGGAAGTGGAGCTCCCCCTGGTAAAACGACATATTTTATTTATATTACTTATTTGTGTGTCCCTCCTGCATGCATCTTTCCTTTTTTTATAAAAAAAAAAATTATTTATTGTGTTGCTGTTATGATAAAAGTTGTAGTTGTTGTTGTTGTTGCTGCTGAAGATGTTTTGGGGTCTTTTTGCAGAGAGAGACTATGAGCTCCTGTGAAGCAGAGGAGGCTGGGTTCTGCTTTGAAATTCCGAATATTAAAATTCCTCTGGTATGCCATTAACTTTATGTGAAAATAAATACGAAATTTTATGTTCTTCCTTTTGTTTCCTTCTGCTTTTTAATGCTTTATAATCAATTTTTGAGCGAGTGACGGTCTTGATATTTATTTGCTAAGCAGTATTTTAACTAGGCAATAACTGACACAATGGAAAGAATTGAACTATTTAAATTTTTGAGCTGTGGTGGAGAACTGCAGGTCAATTGGGCAAAATAGGACAAGTTGAACTGATAAGAACAGAACATTGGGAAAGGAAACTTTCAAATGAATATTATTTTCAAAAATTAACCTGCAAATGTGTGCACCTGTAGTTTAGTTACTATTTTCCTGCAAAGTTGAAGAAAACTAGTCTATGGTTGCTTCCATAGCATAAAGGTAATCAACTGCAGAAATTACATCTGCTAGCTTTTCTTTTCCATTTTTGGAGAAAAATTAAAGCGTGGTTTGAAGGAGAATATCAGATTCAAGTAGTTTTTGGAAAAACTAGCATTTGTTTCGCAAATCATTTTATTATGGTTCTGGTTTTATAGTTTTGTTTCCTTAAATTTTAGTTGAATAATCATTTGAGCTGTTAATTCTTATGAAAACAAATATGATATTGAAGCTAACTTTACAATGGGAGGGGCTGGAGCTGAGGAAACATAGAAACTTGGGGGCTTATAGTTATAGCTGAGTGTGGGACTCCTTTGCATTAACTTTGATGTGGATCTTATGGCTGAAGAGAAACATCCGAATCTTCCTATGCAACGAGTTCACTGCTTAGCAGATCTTCCTTAATACTATACGGTTGTTTTTAAGCTGAGTACTGATAATGCCTAATCGGTCGTCAACTTGTTTTTCACTTCTGTGGAATACCCTTAAGAGTGCAGTGAGAAGTTAGCTGGTGTATCTTGATCCTCAGCATATTGAGGGCAATGTGTGTTTGGCTTCGTAATCTTAATGAAGATAGTAGAGCTTAGTCTCTTCCACCTTTTTGAAAAGAAAAGGGAAGAAAAACCCATGAGGGGGAAAGCTAATGTAAGCTGCCTGATCTTTAAGGCCAAGGTGGCAGTGGGTGTGACCTGACTATGATTGCAATTTGTATATTAAAAATACAAGATGATGCAAATGAAATGCAACAATAAACAGATAACTGCATCATGGTCCTGAGAGGCAGGTTCAATCATTTGCCAGAAACTTGAATGATGGCAACTATCAATAGTTTCGGTGAGATGGAGGAAAATATGCTACATGACTTCTAAAATTATTGTCAGATCTGCGCTGAATAACATTTGATTTACTGAGGCTTCTATGTTCAACATTTTTAAGATAATGCTGTGATTTTCTTCGTGTCATGACTCTGTTTCATGTGATCGTAGGATATTATTGACATTGAAGTCGGAGTAACAATCACACATCCCATTAGGGTCGCAAAGTCACTTTTTTCGGTGGAAGATATTTCTTCCAAACTCAATGATGACCAGGACACTTTTTCTGTGAAACATATTAGCTCCTCCCCGGACAGGACATTGAATCAGTGTATCAGATTGCCCCAATTTGAGGTCTGTGAGAATGGTTGGGAGCTTGATGACAGTATTTCCACTATAGAAGCACTTGATTCTTTACTTCCTATTATCAAACCCTGGCATGGGCCACAAGATGATGGGCTCGTGGTTAATGCAAAAGAGTTTTTGGGATCTGCTAATATAGATCTTTTGGAGCATTTTTCGGGGGATGCTCCATCACAAGATTGTCCTGGACACGAACCTATCTCCCTCAATTCTGTGTTAGAAATGGACTATATAAATTTTGCAGATAATATGCTCCTTGAAAGTAGTTCAACAATCTATCAAATTGCCCCTGATGGAGCTTGTTCTTATTCATCAAGCTCTTTCCATTTACAGGAAGGCCAGATTTTTGATTTTCTTTTGGGTGATGTCTTCCAAATGTTTATCAACTCAGAAATAGCCAAGAAACTGGATGTGTCTGAGCAGATGTTCAAAGATGAAATGGATCTTGCAGAAAACTTATATGAATCTGTTGTTAGTTCTGAGTTGGCTCTGGCAGATGATGTGTTCAGATCATTGCCTACACCCATTCTTTCTGATGATAAAGCAATTAAATCACTGACTATAATTGTTGGAGATATACTAAGTGCTCTCAAACCACATTCTCTATCTGCATGTGATGGAATTTACTTAGATTGGCATCTGTTGCTGGAAGGAACATGCAATCGTGAAATTTGCTCTACTTTTATGAGCATTCTAGAGGAGATTAGTTGTGAAGGGATACAATGTGATTTGCAAAACGAATCTCAGGAAGTGGTAGCTATTGACATTGGTTTCTTCGATGATTTTCAGGAAAGGGTAACTACATTATATTGCAATGAAGTACCAACTGAGCTCCATACAGGTTTCATGCTAGCTAGCAATCTGCATGCTAAATCTGAACTTACTCAGATGCTTAACGATGGAAATTATGAAACTAGCAGTTCAGAAAACAAAGGAACTAAGCCAAACATGAATTCCGAAAGGATTTCTTCATTATTTGAGTCAACGTCACAATCCAGTGATCTCAACTTCTTCTTGGATGTGAGAAGAGGCACTCCTAGGATGAATTGTGAGGATGGAACCATGAAGAGAACTTGTAGCAAAGTCACACAACCTGTTGCTTCTTTGAAAGAGCAATCCATTCCATGTATCATCCCTGAAGAAAAGTTCCAGAAGTGGGATATTGAAATCCATCAAATTAGCCTTTCAGATCTTATTTTAGGCCTTATTGATCATATTCACCATAGTTTTTTAGCCATCTTTGAAGAAAATGCTTATTTAAGAGAGAAAATATTGTTCAAAATGGCTAATTGTTTTGAAGTTTTAAGCCTTCCAAAGCAAAAGCTGCTGGGGCTGATTAATGAAAAATTTGCAAGCCAGTTCAACTTAGGCAGTAAGGATGAAGATGCCATGGCACTTGTTGGAATTTATGCTCTTAAGCAGTTGGCATATTACTTGTGCATTTTTGGTGTCCATACTGCTCATCTATATCTATGCAATTTGACAAGAAGCATTGACTATATGGCAGAAAAATTAAGATGCCTCAAGTCCTTAATTGAAGATGTGCACTGGAAAGCTGAGAAGCAGTTAATTGAATCCCATCCATCGCTGTCTCATATTGAGAGTGTTCTTAGGTCAAATATTCACAATGACAAAAAGATACTGATTGTAGCCGAGAGAGTTTTTTGGTTGCCTTTGACTCGGAAATTAGCTTCCATGAGGATAAAATCTCATGAAGTAAGGCATGCCAATTCATCTGCAAAACAATTTGGTTCTCTGGAAAATATTGAATTTACAAATTCTGTATTGGAAGGTCTGCTGCATTCAAAATGCCTATTGATATGCCATGAGTAAGTCCTGAAGGCTAGAAATAGAGGACGTTTTCATGTTGCAATTGCTGCTGATCAAATATCAAACTTATGCTATATTCTGGTTTTCTTGAACATTTAAAAAAATATAATTATAGTCAAGTGTTTCTGTATCTTTTTTTTTTCCTGATTTTATCATGGTCTTTCTTTACTTTCAGAATTTCTGAATAAAGATTTGTGCCGTGAACCTATTTCTTTCACCTTAACAAATGTATCAGCAACATTTCCATAATCTCTCCCAAGTCATGTAGAATTATGTATTAGTCCTTGGGTGACTTGATTTGACTATGTTGAAAACTAACTTTGCTTTTACAGATTCAGGAGCTGCACATAAAGGACACTGACTGTTCTAGTTAAAGCTTGCTTTTCCTTCATATATGTTATATAGTTTCCCAATCTTCATTTCCTATGACTCTGTTTCAGCATTCAAACATTGGCTTTAGGACTACAAGTGACAAACATCAATGCGAAGCACTGACGGCGTTCATGCTCAACGATAAAATATCAAGTCTTATAAATAATTTCAGGAATATAGTTGGAAAAATCTAGTATCAAAACATTTAAGTGATTGTTTTTGTCTCTTAACTATTGAAGTACTTGAGAAGGATAAAGCAATAGCAGTGCTTTGATTAAACGAATATCACCCACCTATTTAGTTAGCACATAGATTCAAATTCATGGGTCTCATAACCTTGTTCTTTATTTATAAACATCTATTTATTTTCCTTGAATGGACTGGGATGGGGAAGTGGGGAACAAGGGTTGTTGATGCAGCCAAATAGACTTTAAGCACTAGCTCTTAGAGGCAAGGTCCGCAATATCGGTACCAGGTACTATATCGCTGTGTTATCAGTTCGGTACAGTACAGTATGGTACATCCCTATATCGAATAGCTCTCTAACTATTTTTCTCAATTTTCATTTCAGTATGTCTCGGTACATACCTCGGTATGCCTCGATACGGTTTCGTACATACCTCGGTACTCTCGGTACGGGGTGGTACATCTTGGTATGACGCAGTACGGAGCTTGTACTGACTTGAAGTTAAGTTTCGTACTAGTTTCCTCCTGGTACGGTACGATAGAGCTATTTTGGTAAGGGGTGTACCGTACTAGTTTCCTCTCTTAATTTCAGTAAGGGGTGTAATTTTCTTATTTATTTCTAAGTTAAGTTTCGTGTAGGTTTCCTCCCTTAATTTTACTGCTCCATTTTGTGGAACCAATGATTTATAATGGAAGTCTTCTGATGCATGAAGTCAATTTTCAGAATGTATTTATTTATACTTTCAAGGATACATCTCCCAATATACTGGTGCTACCTTGTTGAATGGTGTGCTCTAGGAAGGTATATGATGTTACCATTACATTATTGAGATATTTCTGCATATCCTTTGATACTTGTGTTTTCAATACTCATGAATTTATGTGATAAGATGTCCATTCTAGGTTCATTTTGCTGTGGTTGTTGATACATGACAGAAAGCCCATATTGTTGAATGTTTTATGTTTCTTGGGTATATTAGATTTTTTATAACATGTTTTCTTTTCTTGTATTCACAAGGAATGTTTTGCCTTCATTTCCTTTTAACAAATTCAGCATCATCTTGGAATATGGAGGTTCATATGGATCATCAAGATTATCCTCTATATGTCTAAATTTAGATGGTTTGCCTCGACTTCACTTCTTCCATGTTAAATTGGAACATCATAATCTTCCTGCTTTGCTTTGTGAAGGCTTTGTATCCCAGCATCCCAAGTCTACAATGGTAATCCTCTTCCCTTATGTTTGTCTAACTTGTGGCTTGTCTATTCATATCATGAAATAATTGATACTCTGAGAGTTTCTTATATAGTTGCTTCCTCACTTTGGAGTTCATCCAGAACAAATAATATAATATTATTGTTGACATATTGTCTAGTCTGAGACTTTTGAGTTTCATATGATATATTAGTTACGGAGTGACTTTTCACCTTTATCTTCTTTTTCCCCATGAAGAAATTGTAAATGATAGCCAAATGACATAGTGCTGGGGCAATCCTTGTGTTTATCTTGTTAAGGTTATAAATATCCTAGTAAATTAACAAGATGCATCAATCTTCATCTAATATTGAGTAGAAAATTGTACTAGCGAAAAACAATGAGCCATCTTTCTTCTGAAGAAATTTTGTCTGAGAGCCAAATGACAAACTGCTGGGGCTACCCTTGCTTTTGATCTTGTTATGACTATAAATCTCCTGTTAAACTGACAAAACCTCATCAATCTTCATTTAGAGTTGGATAAAGCATTATACTACTCATCAACAACAAGCTGTGTCTCATGTACTTTGTGTGGCTTTTACCTGTCGCTTCTCCATCCATGTCTATTGGAAGGCAGCGAACTTCTTCAGAACTTCCTCTTACTGCTTGAAATTGTGGCATTAACATCTTGGCAAAACCAATTCTAATATGAATGAATCATAATTCGTTTTATGCTTGGTTTCATACATCTTCTGATTTTATCCATCATATTAGTAGAAACTGAAGTGTAATGGTGGGTCGTTGCTGGCTTGAAAAAAATGATGTGACCTTATATTTTTGAACCCCGTATGAAGAAATTTAATCTAGGGAGATGGATATCATCACTTCAGTGACAGAAATTTCTCTTTGTTGGAAAGCACCAAAGTGATCTCTTACATCCAACTTAGGAGTAATATGGTGAATTTCAAAATACTTGTCTTTCTTTTCCATTTTATTCTGGTCCAGAAATTTACTATTGCATTTTAAATGACTTTTCTTTCTCATTGATCACACTTGTGGTTCTAGCACTTGGATATTTCAAGAGAGCTCAGCATCCATTCATATTCTTACAGTTCAATCCCTGGATTTTGGTTTAGGAAGCAGTCTCAGAATTCATGCCAAATCTGCAGACGGTCCTGAACAGCCAGCACATGGTAGAAATCCTAAATTTTGTGCCAACAGAGGAGAAGAGTTGTGTTTCTTCTGCATCTGCAAATCAAGTAGATGACTCTCATGACGTTGAGTCTGTTAACATTCTGTTCCCAATGAGATCAAAGAATATAGAGTCGGTCATGCATTCCTTCCCTGATGTAGTCATCGTTGTTAATACCCAAAGTTGTAAAAAAAAAATGCTCATGTCTCGAAGGTCTTCATATCAAAAAATTTTAGCAATGGAGAAAGGGGGAGTGCAAGTTGTGGAGCGAGAAATAGATCTACCTCTGGACCTAATCTTCAGTGCTGCAGTTTGCCTGGTATGGTATGAGGCTGGAATTTTTGGGGACAGCGTATCCCTGACATTAGAAACATCATCTGCTCCAATATTCGTGGAGAACATTGCTACCAACATTCTGATGTCGCTCAGTTTCGCTTTCAGTGGCTGCATACTGGTAAATGCATTTTCTGCCTTTTTTGTGAAGCTTAATATTTAGCATATGACCTGTAATTTTAAAGGAGTTCATAACTCGCCTTTTTCATTATGAGTATAATGTTCCAGACACTTGTTATGTTGGTCCTTCAGACCTCGGAAAGGTGATAAATAGCTTTCCAGGTTGACAAAGTTTTGTGGAACAATCTCACTGATGCCCAATGAGAAAGCACTAAAAATCAAAGAAAAAGTGCTCACAGAAGAAAGCTGTAGCATACCATATTTATAGGAAAGAACCACAAATCAAAAAGTTACAGTTAATGGATGGGAACTTTACTTCACAGCTGCAAAAGTTACAGTTAATGGATGAGTTGTTCCAGCTGAGACATTTTAGCTTATTCTGCAGCTTCGATTTTCTTTGTACTTGTTCAAACTCCCCAGCCTTGTTTTTACTATATGATCCTCCAGATATATCTAGTTCTTCTGCTGTCATCAAGTTATATTTCGTTACAAAATGACATACAATTGTGTCCATGATTTTCTTTTGCACATTTATGCCTACCAGATTTTTGAGGGAGGAAGCGACTTCCTTGCGGCCATAATGGAGTCGTCTGATACACTTTATGCAGCAGCTGCTAGCCTGGATATGAATTTACAGTTATTTTGCTCATATATGCCTGAATCAACTGATGAGCTTATTCTGAACTGCATTAGGAATGTAACTAAGTTAGGTAGAGGTCTTTATCCAGCAATGCCTGAGTCAGAAACCCTTGGTGAATCATTTCTTACAAGGTTTCCTTCTATAAATCCATTCTCAGCTCATGCGATACTTTCATCTGGTGGTACGCTTGTGGAGGTTCTGGAGTGGTCGCATGAGCACAGAATTCGGGCTATTGGGAAATATCATGTATCGGATGAAAGCATTTCTCTGTTCAATACTCTCTGCAGATATGGGGAGATGGGAGAATCTAAATCTGTAATGACAGAATGTTCCTCTGCAGATTCAGATATCAATAGTGGCTTATTGCAGTCACCAAGGAAAAGGAAGAGGAATGCCTCTCGAACCTTTTCCATGCCTATCAATGATTTCTTCTCTGATGTGCCACTAAATGAAACAATTAATGAGATGCAGCTGCCTCAAGCTTTCCAGGCATATCACTTGAGAAAATTTTCTAATATCCAGAATAAATTGAGAAAGACTGAGGGCCACAGTTTAAGTAAAAGGCAGGCAGTGAACACCTCAACAATAAGTAATCACGATGGGAATGACAAAGTTGGACGTGAGTATCTCAATCAAGATTTTAGTGATGAGGTCATGGATCATAGTTACACTTTGGATGAAATGTTTCCTTGCAAGTCAAAATCCTCAAGCTTCTTAAGGAGATCAGAATCAAGAAGTGAACCAGCAATCAGAAGTTCCCTTCCTACTAGCAGAGAAGCGTTTAACACAAACAGTCAGTGTACCTTCCCAACCTCTGCAGGGATCAACCATGACAAAAATAAATGGACTTCTTTAAAGGATCAAAATATAACTTTGGATGACAAAATCTTTGAAAATACAGCCATGAAGTCCATAAAAAATGACATACATTTCAAACAGCAAGACTATTTGAAAGAGGATTTTATGCAGGACTGCACAAGAAATATTCTTGGTTTATCAACTCAAGAAAGATTGCCACCACTTTACGGTGAGATTCCATACCCAAGTCCAAATCAATCAACCAGGCCGCAACAGGTCCCTGGATGGACAATTGAACTTCTTCATAGGGTCAAGAAGAAGAGCAGAGGCCATCAGCAAACCTTGCCATGCAATACATGTCTCAATTGTACTCAGAGTTTGAAGAATAAAGATACACCTTCAAGAAGTCAAAGCCCCTCCATCTTTGACAGTTACAGGTACCAAGGAAGTACCCAAACTAAGCAAACTGTCAAGCCGAAGTGGAGGAAGGATATTAAGGTACAGCTGAATTCAAATAATGAGGAAAAGAAGTCATCCCTCATAAATCCAACATGGACCCCTATTGACAAGAGAGCAAGACAGGTATATATTGGTGAAACACTATAGCTGATTTTTACATTATTGGTTAATAATTTATGTGGTGTGAATAATGTTATTTGATAAAAATGCTGCAGAATCTGTCTTTCATGAGAAATGGAAATGAAAAACAAAGCAAGCTGGTCTGGAGAAACAGAAATAGCCCTGTTACAGGTGGTAATCCGAGGAAAAGATACCGACAGGAAGGTTGATTGCCTGTTGTATAACAATGTGATGCAGTTCGTTTACTTTTGATAGATATCACTAGTTTCAGTCATTTAAACATCACTTGAACTCCTATGTATAAGTGACTTGTAATTGGTTGATCATGTGACGTGTGAAGTTCTCTGCTGAAGATTGCACCTCGTAACACTAAAATGCAGCCAACTAAAAGCCAAAGTTTAAGGACCTAAAAGGAAAATAAATGACGATGAAGTATTTTGGCTCATTATTAAATGTAGATATTTTCTGCAACTAAATTTTGTCAAATGTTGATGTCCTGGGTCATACTTGAAGTGAAAGCTTGATAAAGGAATTTAAAATGGTACATTTTTTTTTAAAGCACTCGAACATCAGTATAAGACTTTGTATGCCACTCAATCAAATTTAACTGAAAGTTGTACATTTTTTCAACAGAGGAAGCCTATAGCATCCAAATGGAAAAAAAATAATATATATGGATGTACACGCTATATATCTCCTGGCATGCCCTAGTGGCCATGCAAGAACTGGATCTGCCATCTGGTGCATCCAGTTGCTTGCCTATACAGAAAACTCAATCTCAAATAAGCTAAATCAACACTAGTTCTTCAAAGCATTTTTAAGAGTCCGAATTGTTTTCACAAGCTGTTGCCTTTCACCTTCTACTTCTGCGAACTTCAGGCTTATCTCTGAATATCTTTCTTGCATGTCTTTTAGCTCAGCTTCCATTGATTCATTTTGTTTCTTCAGTACTTCCATTTCACTTAATGTTTCAGCCATATTATGCTGATTCCAGGTACAGGGTACAATGCTTCCCTCTTCTTTCTCTGAATTAGCTCCATTATTGCTGCAGAAATGTTTCACATTTGCAAGAAGAACATGTGTTTCTTATTCAAGGTCCTTTTTTTGTAAAATGCCGATAAATATTGACCAAATTCTCATGTTAATAAGGGAAAAATCCAGAAGGTAAGTAGTTCACAAATGTTTACCTTAAGACTAGTTCTTTGCTGGCACCATTTATATCACGTATGCATGCTTTATCTCCCATCCTGCGGCACCAATCGTAATCCTCATTCTTTTTGACATCATTGGTGCTAACAAACTTCAAGTTCTTAAGGGAATGCTTTCCCTTCTGCATTTTGCAATCAACTCATAATTAGTATGTATAGAGTCGAAGCACAGTTATCCATTCCATGACTTACATTGTTGTATAAGTTATACTAAAGCAGGATACCTGTACTTGGGCCATGTCGAATCTTTCAATATTTGTTAGTATGACCTTCCCATCTTCAGGTGTATCTCCAGCTTGTTTGTTAGAGAGATTGCCCTGACACCAGTGAAGTATGCATTAGGAACTTTAAACTACTAAATTAAAGATTGCTAGTTTGAATCCAGTCAGCAATATATTATCAAATGAGTTTTATTATGATGCTGTAGATATGCTTTCTTTGTTGAAATTAGACAGTATTTTGATTTTTGTATAATTTCAAAACATATGGAAAGAATAACATCTACATCTGCATGCCTACCAAAAATTATTGTGAGAGGGAAAAAACCACTGGACATTGAGAGGGTTCCATGCACTCTGAATTTTTTTGGAGCAAGAATTCTTATCGTGCACTATGCAAGTTCCTAGCTTGATTGGCTAGTTTTAAAATTATGCTGAGCTTAAGTAAAAGGGAAGGTAGAACATATAAGTGTGTTTGTGAATGTATTTATACATATATGTTTATGCATTTTTTGGTATGTGCGTGTTGTGTGTGGCTATGTTGTGCATGCTTTGGTCTATCCTTTTGTGCTTGCATAGGAAGCTAATATTGCTAGCAACTACTTTAGCACCACGTGGTGCTAGACCAGATCATTAAGCAATATTCATTACATTTGCATTTGTTGCCACATTGCTGTCCTCAGGTTTTCTCTCCATACTTGTGATCATGTCTTCCTTCTTCTGAAGGTCACTGCATAAGTCAGAAACTTGTTTCCTCAGGTTCTCTTTTTCTAACAGATCCTCAGACAAGGAAACTTTCAAGTCACCGATCTGCACTTTGTGGGTTTCTATCTCTGCATTCAGCATTCTGATCATTTTGTCTTTTCCATCCTTTATATGCCTAAGTTCATTCAGCTCTGCCAATTGTTTATTCAGTACCTCCTTGAATGACGTGATTTCTCTTGCTAGCAGATCTCGCTCCAAATCTTTATCGTGCAACAACTTCTCATTTACTTTAGTTGATGTCTTCAATAATTCCATCTCAGCTACCAGTTTTTCTTTCTGTTCTATCTGTTCAACAAGAAGATTTTTCTCTCTTTTAAGCTTTTCAATCTCAGCTCTGAGTAACAATAGTTCCTCTGAGGAAGCTTTTATCCTTGCTGCATCAGACTTCTTTTGATTCTCAAGCTCCTCACGTTTATCTTTAAGTTCCAGGAGTAGCCTATCAGTTTCCTTTGATTTGAAATCTATCAGGTTTAGTAGCTGTTGGGTTTTAACATGATACTGGCCTTTTACTGATGCAAGCTCTTCATTAGTTTTCTCTAATAGTTCTTCCACTTGGCTTTTTTGCAGACGCAATTCACTAGCTTCTTTTAGTGTTTTCATGACTAAATTTTCGTTTGCATGAAATGTAGATGTCATTTGTTCAGATAGCCTTTTAAATTCCTCTTGGAGCCGTTCAGCTGTGCTAGCGTTGTTCCATCTTGTCTTCCACAATGCCTCCTCTGCTTTTATGGCTTTCTTCTCTTGTTCTACTTTGGCTTGTGTTAGACTTGCTATATCTGCTTCAAATGCTTCAGCCTGACTCTGAAATTCTTTCTCCAAACTTTCAACATGGGCTTCAAGGTCATTGATTGTGGCTAGGTGTGCGGAACATTCATACTGCATCCTGAGTTGTTCTCGTAGCTGGCTCTGCTCCAGCTTTGAAGCTATGTCATGGTTTTCCTGTTTCAAAATCTCATAGTCCAGAGCGAGCTGTTCCATTTGCATTTCTAGGTCTTCACGATCTTTCTTGTACAATTCTACTTCGCTGTTGAGGTCTATGATCTTCTTTTCCAGTGAAAATGCCAGTTTCATATCATCACCCTCCTTTACTAATACATCCAATGCAGCATATTGCTCTTCACCATCATGCCCAGAAGCTGTTTTGAGTAGCTCTTGTCTATGTTCAGAATTCTGCAGATGCAAGCGTCTTTTTCCATATTCCAGTTCTTGGAAATGCTCATTGATTTCCTCCCTGATATCCACTTTGTTGCATTTACTGGAGGAGATTTCCCTATTTTTCTGTTCCAACAGTTCATCAAGATCTCTGACAGCAAGTAACAGCTCAGAGTTAGCTTCTTGTGTCTTCTGAAGTTGCAAGCGGAGATTTGCATTCAGATTTTTCTCATGATTCAGCTCTTGTTTAATTTCTTCAAGCAGGGAACATGGATCTTCCCCATCAGGCTGCAACGTACTTGTAAAATTTTTATCATCATTTGTTCTTTTCTGTGGGAACTTGAGTTCTTCGCATTCCCTCTTGAGTGCATCTCTTTCCTCTTTTAGGCCACTTATTTCTCTTGAAAGATCTTGCCCTCTCTTGCTTTCCTTAACAACTTGCTTTCTGAGAGTCTGCAGTTCCAGCTCTGACACTTCTACCTTTCTCGTCAAAGAAACAATATCACTTCTTAGTTTCTCAAGGGTTTCATCTGAGTCCAATCTTTCTCTCATCCCAGCCTCTCCTGAACTGTTTGTCGACCCATCCGTGCTTCCATCTGGAGCTGACGTCCCAGACCAGTCACCTGAGCTGGTCATCAGCTTTTGAGCATCACTGTTGCTGAGAAGTGACAGCAAACCAGGTGAATCCTGATGGATGTTGTTATGCTTGAGTCCATTTTCTTTTGGTGTATATACCGAACCAGTATCTGAGCCTGATGCTGATATAGCATCAAAGCTGTGAGATTTGCTGAGGTTGCCATTAGAATCATCATGAAGCGCCAAGTTTCTGCTGGATGAGAATTTCACTCGTGATTGACTGTTGATTAGGGAGGTGTCCTGGAAAAATTTAAAACCAAAGTTCAGAATCAGTCACTGAGCACTGTTCGTAAAAGGATGATAAAAACTGAATGAATTATATTTCATTTTTTTCATCTAAGCATTCTCTCGACCTGAACACATATTCTGTATTTGCAATCAGCTTCTTGAATCATTTTGACTCAAGGAAGTTCAAATATTATTATTATTTTTTTATTGAATGCAATGGGAAACGGGGACAGTATATTACGTTTTCAAATGTAACAATCCAAATTCACTTCACCATCATATGTTCTGTTTCAAGACTAAAGTAACAGAGTCTCTGATTTTACATACAAAGTATACGCACGGAAAATGGTAAAGATCTAATTCAGAGCAGAATATGGATCATTACAAATGCTGGTTTCAAAATTAAATTTTCGCCATAGAAAGTTGCCAATGGGAAATTCATATTTTCATTTTCCTTCTTCATTCACAATGCATCCTATGCACTACAAACCATAATTCTTCTATTAAAGCATTAAGCATCAGCAAGCTTTACTTCTTTAATAATTTGCTGCTAGAAACAAGACTAGTGGAGGGGGAAACAGAAAACCTTAGATCCATATCCTTAAAAAGATTTAGCCTTACTTCCACAGAGTTGATTCCATTCGTGTCATCGACAGCCTTGGTGACTTCATCGTCATCGCACTTGCTCAACTGGCTCTGCAACGTTCTGCGTTGCTGTCTGACTGTTGTATCTCCATTTTCGCTAGTTTCTCTGACCCATTCGAAAAATGATCAACTAATTAGCAAATATACCTTAAAACAGGAAAAGTAAATCACTGATACAATAGTTTCAGTCTTTCAGAGCAGTCAGACCATTACCTTCCCTCACCATTCCCCTGCAATCTCTGCAGCGTAACCTGTCATTTGAGTTACAATCAAGCATCAGAAAATGCATACTTAACAACCAAATCCTCATGGCTCTCGGGTCACATGAAGTGTCTGAATAATTTCCCCCTTTTTTTTCTTGTTTGCGAGGGTTGGGAAAAATGTGATGAGATTTAAGACATATTGGCATGCAATAAATATTGATCAGTTCTTTATATGAGGGGATGATGATCTGGTGGGAATCTTGTGATATCTCGGAGGTTTTTTGTACGAGAAAACAAATGAGAAATGAATGCAATGAATTCAAAAAATTGGGGAATGCTCACATGCAGTACCGCTCCTGTGTCCGATGCCTTGAGAGGGAGAGAAACAGAGGTAGGCTTAAACACCTCGGCATAATCCGCCAGATCAATGGCGACTTCTCCAATGACTTGAGCTTTGGTCGATCCCTGCAAGGCCATAACAAGTCAGCGACGTCGCAAAGAACTGTGTATAGAAATCGAAAAGGATCTCTCGTACCGTCGTCGAGACGAGGAAGTGGTAAACCTTCTCACTGACCCTTCCTGTTTTCGGATCATGGACTAATTTCACGGTTTCATAGATTGGATTTGCCCACCGACAGGTTCCCTCGATCACCGCAACCTTCTCCGATCTCACGGTCGGTCTTCCGACATCCACAGGAACCAAGGCTATCATCACCATCTCCCATCCGGCCCGAGGTATCTAAACCACTCGACAACACAAAAAAAACCCAAGACATCCTTGAATCATTTTGCATTTAAAAGCGTGCAATTCTGGCACTAAATATTGATGATTCGCGTTACCTGGGTCGCCAGGAACTGGAATTTGAACACCGCTTTGACCTTGTTCTTCTCGCTCCGCCACCTCGCCGCCTTAAACATCTTCGACCAATTCCTCAACTCCTCATTCTTTCAGCCAACCCGGCAGCTCTCCGGTCGGCCTCCGGCGTCGCAATGCAGGAAAATAACCTCGTCCACTTCCTCACACCACCCAGCATTGCGACAAAGAGAAGGTCCGAAACCGGCTCTGTATCCTCCTCTGTCCTCCTCACTCCACCTGGAGAAAACAACAAGAGAGAGAGAGAGAGAGAGAGAGAGAGAGAGAGAGAGACGGAGCCTTGTGGCAGGGAAAAAGAGAGAGTATTGGAAGGGGAAGCAGATCTGAGAACTCTACTCTCTTCCTGCAGCAGTCTTGCTTTTGTTGGAGCGTAGGGATGGTATAAACTAATACAAAGTTGAGAAATTAAGAAGCTTCTGTGGAATAAACTATACGCATTCCACTTGTAGATCTCATTAAAAGACGACAACTTGATGGTGAGGGAGAGGGAGGGGTGGGACGATAGAAACTGTCAGCCGGTGAGTTGCGTAAGACTTACAGTAAAGGAAAGAAAAGAAGAAAAGAAAAGAAAAGAAAAGAAGAAAAGAGCTTGCGGTTGTGAGAGGTTTTGCGGATGGTTGTAGCGATGGATCCTCGTTGGGTTGACAAATGCGCGCACACAGGCCAGCGTGGTCTTGGCTTTAATGCATTGCTCCTTTTTGAGAGCCTTTTTAGAAGGACTAGATCGGATGCTGGTCCTCTGCATCAGAGATTGAGGAGATACAGGATGATCAGGACCGTCCAGCTAGTGGGTCACCCTTCTCCTGTGTCTTGCACTGTTGTCTCAATCCATGGCCTCCTTATCCAAACAATGCCCATGGGATTGCTTCATCAAAGCTCACCTAATTCAGTGCTCATATGTCCGTTCCTCAAAGCTCTGTTACTTGGACCTTGGTGGGTGATTGGTATTGGGACTAATTAAAATGATTATGATATCCTAATATTCTGATTGATATATAACAACCAAGACATCAAATCAATTTTTAATGTCTATACCCATACCATGAAAGTGAGGATAACAAAGTTAAAAAAAAAAAAAGTAAAAAAAAAAATGAAACTTGGGACTTGATATTTTATTTGTAAATAATTTGTGATTGCGTCATATCAATGCAAATCGGAATCACTAAGTCGAGATCTTGGCTAATGTCGAAAAATTAGGTATGTTCAAATCCATTGGCTTCAATCAACCATCATATATTCCTTGTGGAATTGAAACCATGATGGACCGGTAGCTCTCCTTTTAGGCATCCCTGAACCCTTCGTACCCTGTGTCTCATGTTCCCACCAACTTAAGTCTCTATCCCTGCGTTGCAAATTGCAACCGGACACGTCACTGAAGATTACCCATGTAGAAGGTTAAGATGATGCCGTGGTACCAACCCTCACTACCCTTGGGAAAGAAGAGGGCTCTGTTTGCCTTACTGTATTATGGACCCCAACTACTTATGCTTCATGCTTGGGGTGGAATCCTAAGAGCATCTTGCTTGCATGCAGACGAAAAAATAAAAGAAAAACAAGTATATTTCTAATGCTTGTTATCCACAGCTATATTGGTCCATTGCTATATTTGACATGAAAAAAAAAAGGACTTTGGGATATTTAGGCGATGATGAGTAATGGTGCAGCCTTTCAACCTAAGTATGTTTTTAGAGAAGCAAACAGGATCGCAGACTAGGTGGCTTCGTATGTGGTCAGTCACTCTGTGGGTAAAAGAAGGGAAGTTGATTAGGGCGCTCCAGAACTTATTATTTTTTAACTTTATTGGATGTATTTGTACTAGAAATACATGAATTATCGGTTTTCAGTAAAAAAAAAATAAAAGGCTTCTGTGTCCTGGATAGGAGGGCTCAGTCATTGCATTGCTTCTTGAGGGTGTTTTGGTCTAGATAAAATGGATTGGAGAAAACCGAGGTGGGAAGGTGAAGTCTAACGGCCTCATTTTTTCAAACTTTACACATGCTGCCAACATCATGCCCCCTTGGGGTCATTTATTTTATTATTCTTAGGAAAATGACTGCTTACCTGAAAAAAAAAAAATTCTTTCGTTTTCAGAGATAATGTTAACAAGAAGTTACATGATTTCAACCTTTCGTTTTCATGGTTTAAAATAATAGCCATTATAATAGTTTTGACTCCTATTTGTGCAGTTATATAAAAATGGTGACAAATTCAAATAATGGACATTGTTTAAGTATCATTTTGTTAAATAACTATTATGCGTGTGGATGATCAGCATTTGTTTTATTGATCCTTTTGTCCCATTAAGTGATTTGTTTACTCATGCAACCATGTTATTTTAGAAAATTTTTCCAGTTAAAATATAATTTAAATGAACTTTTATCAAAAAGCCTTTTTGTTTCCAATTTTGTAGCGATGGATCACGTTATATATTTTTTTCACGGATCCATTTCGAACATTATTAGATCATTATGCTCTGTTTATCATGACTCTTACAAGAACATATTATTTTGTATTTAACGTATATATGTGTTCTAATGCTTGTGTTTGCTATTATATCATTTAGTTAAGATTAAAATATATATTTTAGCTTGGAGGCATAATATTCAAGGCATCATCCTGAATGAAAAGATAGTGATTGTATTTTTGGCACAAAAAAAAAGAAGAAGATGTATCTTCTTTCACATGAATTTTCTTTTGGTCATTTTGAAACCTGTGCAATAGATGATCCAACAGTAGATTCGTAAGATGGAAGGTCAATATTTCTTTTGCGCGAAAGATACAACCCCTATTCTGAATGAAATAAACTTAGTAAGATCACAGGAAAAAAAAGTGAATTGGTGCATTACTTTTATAAAGTTAATTAAAAGTGGATTGTAGCTTACTACCAAGGACATGGCAAAGTCTGATGCTATTTATAGCCGTTGGTTTGACAAGCAACAAAAGAGGAAGAAAAGCCATCAGAACTTGCTGCCAAAATCCACCTTATGTTGTCATGCTTAGAAATCTTATTGATGCGATGATCTCTCCCCCATTCCTTGTATATTATGTTATACTTGCAGAACAAATTAGCTGCTACTATTCTCCATCATTTATGGCTTCACATGGATGGCTGCCCGGATTTAATATTAACCAAACCTGGCCCTACAGCAAGATGATGCACATAACCCACTGAGGGACCCAAATATCAGCTTTTGGATCCGTCATGGTTGTCAGCCCTCTCAATCTCCACCAAGAAGTTACCATGAATCATCTTTCAGTGGGCCTTAGTCTTGGCAAATTGCCACATCATTAGCTTATTCTACTGCATTTGGCTAGATTGGCTTCTGGTCCATTAGATGCTGCCTGCACTTTATGGTAAGTTTATACTAGCTGCTCGGTTGGATTGGTGTTTATACTTTGTAAGTTTCTTTTTTCAACTATAAATTCATAAATGTTGTTAATTGATATTTATCAATTATCAATTACTTGAAAAGTTTATCAATTTCTTGGCTTTGGAAAGATATGCAAGATAACATACCAAAAGAAAGACATGTGAGAAAAATAATATAAGTTACATCTGGAGAGCATTAAGAAAGTTCCTAATTTACACAGAGTTCCTAATTTGCTTTAGCTTTTAGTGACCCATGTGGACCTATATTTAGTCTCATATCGGCTATGTACTAGATAGATTTTAAAATCGGTGCAGAACTTCTACAAGTAACTAAATTTGAATGAGCGACTGACCGAAGGAAAAAAAAAAAAAAAGACATATTAACTTGAATTGCTATATAATGTTGTTTAGTCTTAAAAACTCATTTCTAATGTTGATTGTACCTAAGGTCCGAAACTAGAAGTTACTCGTTATCTTTCCATTATTTGCAATGTCCAACTCAGAATTCGATATTCTACTCAAGCCCTAAAGTGCATCCACATTTCTTTCCTACAAATTTTTACCTAACATCTTACCTAAAGTTAATTCCATCTCAATGCTGCAACAACCCCAAGCAGGTTGATTGTAAAAATCAACAACCCCAGATTCGTGTTTTATTTTCTAAAGTTTATCATGACCTTCCCATGATTTTCTACCAAACCTTTTGCCCTAATCCCAAAGTTTTAAATAACACATGATCCTATGATGATAGCCCCCAACCTCATTATTGGCTGTTATAATAATTATAATTAATAGTCCCCCACCCCATTATTGACTGTTACAATAATTATAATAGATGTTATTTATCCCAAAAAATATATTTCGAATTTTACAATAATAAGTTATTCGCTAAAATTTAACAGTATTATAATGAAAAATAATAGATAATAGCGAAAAAATAATGGCAGTATTCTTTATCACATTTTGTTAAATAAGTTTAATTTTTTGACAGCACAATGCTTTTAGAGAAAAAAATCTCAGGCAAAACAATTTGAATTTTGCACCAGTAGTTTATTTAAAAGAAGGTACAAGAAAAAATAACATCCATTATTTATGTCATAGTAATCCGTTATAATGAAAAATAATGAGAAATAATGGAAAAGTAATGATTTTTATATTTTTCTACATTATTCATCCTGCTAACGTAATGAAGGGTGGTCAAAAAACCATAATGATGGCTATTATAACGGTTGATATAGCACCGATACCATGCCCAATCCAGATTTCATGTCATTCTTAGTAGTTCTTGGATTGCATGGAGTTAATATGATGAGTCTTTTTCATAATTCGAATCATGTATACTTATGAATTTGATTTGTTCTTTATAACAACTTATCTGGATTCCTACATAAATCCTAATATGATGTTGATTCTGAACAATTAATTTTCATTCTTTATTTTCTTCTTCACCTTTTTCTTGAGAGAAGATAGGAAACTAAATTCTTCTATTTATTAAGTGAATTCTCATTCTCTTAGGTAACAGAAACAGGTCTACATGGATATAGGAAAGTGGGTCTCTTAACCAAAAAATAATCAAATATAATCCAAATATTTGTATAATAATGCATTTTAATATGATAGGAAATGGGTGCATCATTTAAATGAATGATTCCTTTAACTAAGTTCGATATCAACATCATAACTGACCTCGCTCCTGGGCTTATCTCACTTTTAATCCTGAAGTCCTTTCCCTCAATGCCAATTTTAATATCTTTGCCAATATATTTAAAATCTTAGTCCTTGCAAATTGATATATCCTTTGATGATTATAGCAGTTAAGACGAGCGAGGCTTTTCTGTTTTTCTATTCCTATCTTAATTGAGTTTTTAACAAATAAATATATGTAGAATGAACCAAAAAATGTACTTTAATTTTGACACTAATATGTCATGCTAGATATTTACATATGTTGGTCACTTTATATATAATATGAGATCCTGTATTATCTCGATTTTTTCAGAATTTTCTCAGGTTCCATCTTGGTCAAGATACATCTCCATCATCCAACAAAAACATGATATCTCGGCCAACTTTGCTTTGTCAAGGGTGCGAGCTAGTTGTGTCAGTATAATTATTTGGCATGGGATGTCAATGGGCCTTAGAACAATCGTATTTTCGCTTCCATGAATTATAGTGCTAATTTGTTAAAAAAATTGCAGAAGAAATGAAAAACAAGAGAAAAAGAGAGAGAGAGAAAAGTGATTTTATTTCTCTCTTCCATCATATTCGGTACATATCAAAAGTTATATATACTCGTATACAGACTACATAAAAGAAAATAATATAGGCCGATATAGTATCATACTAACAAAAAAACAATATTACTTGCTGATACAAATTGTAATACGATTCCTAAAATCACTCTAACAAAATAATGCCAACAAAGAAAAATAATATCGATCGATATAGAATCATGCTAATAATGAAAAATATTATGGGCCGATACAGATTGTTATGCGATCTCTAAAGTTACGCTATCATAGTTTTAATTAAAATAAAAAGGAAAGAAGAAAGAAGAAAAAAAAGACAAGGCTTTGCTTTGTCTTGGTCTTCACTAATTTGATTAGAACCCTCTTTGTTCTAGATTCTACATTTCTTTTCAACTTGCATACCACTATTTCACATAGCCAAGCAGATGCAATTCATGTTGTAGATCTACTTCCATCATGATTAATAATTCCCATTACGTGGACTAAATGGACCCATGGCATCAAGAACCCTTCTTTTTTGCCCTAATGATTAAATATCCTACGTGCCATCAGCCTCTAGCTCTTCTGTCACAAAGTGTAACAACTACAAAGAAGCCTGGTCTCTCTGACCAAATTTGGCTCCCCCTTCAAGTTCTTCTTCCATAAGCACACGCAATGATTTAGTTGTCTTTACCTCAATGGACAACACTTTCACTTCCTGGACCACTAGAGTAATGTGCAAATAAAAGGTTGATGGGCTTAGGGAGAACAATTTTGTAAGCTTCTAATGGCAAGCTTGGTGGCTCAATTTTGTAATATGGATGAACAATTTGTTCTTATCCATAATACCATCTCCCAGAGGTTGGTATAAATAGATTTATGGTGCTCAATCCTCCACTTTGTCTTGGACAAATCCTTAGCATTTCCTGCTCAAATAACAAAGGAAACCACTTGCATGTTTGGGAACCAGGTCCAAGTCTTGCCTTGCTTTGAAGGCTCTTACCAAGTGGCTTAAATTGATTTGTGCCTTCACTTGGGGAAGAGAGAATTTAGGGTTTCTGAGGGAGGACCAACCTTAGCACTGCTTGTGTAGACCATCATCAAAAGCCTTCCTTGGCATGGATATTTCTGTGTATGCTTTTCTTTTCTTTCTTGAGCTTCTTTGCACTTTGTTTCCTTTTCTTTATTTTGATTCATGCTTCAGCATATGCACATTAATTATTTGATGGGTTCAAAACCACTGGAGGCCAAGTAGATTTATCTTCAGCTCAAAACTGGAAAATTTTGAATTCGCATTTTATATGATAATTTCTTCAGCCTCCTTTTTTTAATGTACTTGCACATTAGCATGGTATGAGGTTCTTTTTCATAAAATTTTGGTGATCTCTATAACCTTTTATTTCTGCTTCTTTCGATATATTGCTTCTTGCCAACAAAGTCCAATTCTTTGATCATACAATGACTCTAGTACTATTTAGGGAGTTCTTTTCTCATTTTTCCCCTTTGATCATACTAGGGTACAGTGTGAATAATTTCATCACACTTTTTTAAGGACATCTTAAACATACTTTATCAGGCTTTTAACCTTTTAATTCTTGAATAAAAGACTGGGGTACATCCCTTAATCATGCATCTCTTATCTTTAACAAGTCTTAAATTCTTTTAGCTGCATACCTTTCTAGGATGCTCTATTTCGTTCCTATTCTGAAGGATGCGATTGTTGCTCCGCTTTTTCGAAGGAAAGCTTCAATGCTGATCTTCTCTGCGGTCCTGCTTTTGTTCAGAACTTTTTATGCTTAATCTGAAATGTTGATGTTTTACAATCCCACATGTAATCCACTCAATGTCATATCTTTGTTAGCTTTCAGCTCATGATTGAAGTAACCTAAGGTATTCATTTACCTTTTCAAAGAGCTATTTTGAAGCCATATCCATCATCATTACATTAAAGTAGTTATAACTTACCCCACCTTTGTTCAGCCTTGTTAGTGGTTGTTATATCTTACCAAATGTCTGTTGTTTGTCTGCTACCTATGACATCAAATATGAACTTCATTAATGGTGGATTCCTCTTCCACTTACTTGAATGAGCTTTCAATCTCTTTCTTGTCTCAATTTTTGACCATTTCTTCTCTAAAACAACTCACACACAGTACTTAACACACTTCTATCAGTGCTCTTCTGAAAACTAAAACATACTCTATTTTGCTTGATTTAGGCCATTAACTTTTGCCATGTGGTCTTAATTAATGGCATTTACTTTTTTCTTTTAACTTCAGTGATTCTTTTATCTTATAGGTATATTGTATTTTTTTCCCTTTTCCTTTTTTTTTTCCTCTCTTTAAGAAAAGGGAAGAAGAAGACCCCACTGGCTTTATCTAGCATTTACATGGTCTGAATGTGTCGGCTCCTCAGAAGGACCCCATGTTAGATGTGAAGTAATAGACATTAATGCTAATCTAATTGAATGGTAGCCAGTGATGTTGGTAGGATTCTCAAAGGATGGACAAGGAGACTCATGAAAATGAGATCTCACAGTAAATAAATAAATAAAATAAAATAAAATAAGAAGAGCAAGACCAAGAAGGGTAATGGCTAGGAAGGCCCAAACCTTGGATACTGCATGGTAGAAGGGGATTGGTGCAATCATGGGGTCATTGCAATATACATTGGGGCGGTGGCATACCAACTTGGCTAATAACATATATATGGAGCACATGTTGGTTCTTGAGCCATTTGTTATATTAAACAAGGATAATTTCATAATGTGCCAAATAGATGACTTGGATAGGGTGAGTGCAAGATCTCAAACTTGTATTAGATATTCAGATCTCAAACTCGCAGCAAGTCTAATCTCAAGGTTTGTCAAATGATTCATACAGTTCTAGTACAGATATATCCAAAAAAAAGTCAAAGAACAACAAGTCACGGAGCACTCTAGGCAACTTCCTTTCTCCAACCCACAAGACAAGAACTTGCCACTTCTTGCATGTCTATCTAATGATGAGTTTGTGTACTAGGGATAAAGAGAGTGCAGCTATGTGACGTAACATACAAAAGAAAAGAAGTGTTCAGGAAATCATGTATTCTAAAGCTCCAAGCAATCAAACTTTAAATTGTAACCATTTTTAATGAAACCATTTTTCTACTTTATTATTTAATTGATGCTTATCAAGAACATGTTATCCAAGTTGCTTTGTTTACTGTACATGGCTCCTAATTGTTAACAACAAACTTCTTGGAGTTACAAAAAGAATGATTGCATAGCGTGGTGTGCGCTCCAAGTCCAGATCTGACATTATAATCTATGGAGGACTCCTGAATAAAATAACAAACAAGCAATAGATTGTTTAGTCCCATGCAATCCCCTGTTCCACCTAAAAAAAATCAATGAAAGACTCATGGAAGTAGTAACTGGTTTTATTAGAGAGGTCTAATTGTGAAGTCTGGCAAGTAAAGGGTGGGCATTGCAGGTGGAGAGAGCTCGTGGTGGGGCCTCAATGGGTCAGGTTGGGTGCAGGGGTTGCTGGGTTCCTTTTACTTGCCTTTAAAGCTGGTGGTCATGCCTTTGGGCATGAAGTCCTTTAACCCTGCCAGGCTCCTCCTGTGGACAGGAAATAATGGGATGGATCTGAGAGGACTGGAATTAAAGTGTGAGTTGGTGCAGCCTAAGAAAGTGATGTCTCACTGGTATTCATTGGAAGATAGGCAAATTGTGGCTCCCCTGGGTGGATCATCATCCATAGAAGCCTTTTTTTCTGCCACACAAACCTAATTCTTGCATGTAAAATGCTGGTTAGATTCTAAAGTATGTTACTTTAGCATGTGCAGTGCCTTGGATCAATTAGGTGTAAACAAAATACTTGTTGAACTTCTATGTAACTTTAGCATGTCTCTATGATATACTGTTCATCAATTAGATTGGAGAATAATAAAACAATATGATCCTTATGATTTACTGTTCTCGTAGAATAGCCATTCCGAGCCAACATACTCAAATCCTCGTTTCTTTTCACATGCATGAAAGAGTTCTCTCTCTAGCTATTTTCTTTCTTGGTGTGAGGATATGTACGGGCGTGTGATTAGTTTCACATCAATTATTCGCTGAATAGATCTTGAGTACGTATACAGGATCAAAGAATCCAAATAATACTAATACCTTCCGGCTAGCTATTAGGTGAGATCTTGAGTTGTGACAAATAGTATCAGAGCGGATCCGGCTCATAACTTATGTGGACTAGAGGACACTGCATCACGGATCCATTGGGGCTGACCATAGGCCAATCATGATGCTTGTGATTAGATTTGACCCTTAGTCTGACGACTACGTCATGGCTTAAATGGGAGGAGTATGTCAGGATCTGTGCGGACGTGTATTTAGTCTCACATCAATTATTCATTGGGTAGATCTTAGGTACTTATACAGGATCAAAGAATCCAAATAATACATTCCAGCTATATATTTTAGATGAGATTCTGGGTTATGACACTATGTCTCTGTTTCTTTCTCTCTCTCACCATCGCTCTATCTCATTTCTTTCATTACTCTCTGTTTCTGTCAGTACACTCTCCCTATCATTTTTCTTCCTCCCTCCCTCCCTCTCTCTCTCTCTCCCCCTCCTCTATCTCTCTTGTTCTCTCACGCTTTCTCTTATCTCTATTGTGTTATCTCTCTCTCTTTAGCTTTATCTCATTTTCAGTCTCTCTCCCTTTATCTCTATTCCATTGTCTCTCTAGGTTCCTTGCTCTCTCTCTCTCTCTCTCTCTCTCTCCCTCCCTCTCTCCCTCCCTGCTTTCTTTTGCTCTTCATCTAAACAAATTGAATCAATAGAGGATATTTTACTATTATCCACCGAGACGTAAATGGTTAGAAAACTAATAAACTAATAAAATCTATATTTTCATCGGAAAATAGTTGTTAGTTTACTAGTTGTGAAGAACAAGAATGCACATATGGCATTAGGAAAGCAAACAAATTGAAATTAGCTAGATTTTTTTTATGCCCATCACATTTGATATATATTGTTTGACCCATGTCTTAAAAGCTTTATGGTTTTAAAACTGAGTAGATTGTTAGGAGCCTTACTTGCTTTGACCTCTCCAAATTCTAAGGATGATTTGGAGTTATTAAATCCAAATCCTCCAGTTCTCGAGGTAAATCATGAGGCTTGCTCAACATAGTTAAAGAGACTGTTGGTCTTATAACAACCTATGACCTCATCCAAAAATACTAGCCGATATCCGACAAGAAATCGATGTAGAACTAAACACACGTCTGTACGGATCTTTACATAATCTATCTGTTTAAGCTCCGACGTCTTCGTCAGACTAAAGGTTTAAATCCATTCAAATCTAATCACAAGCACCATGATCGATCCGTAGTTAACTTCAATAGATCTATGCTGCAATGTCCCGTAGGCCTTATAAATTATAGGCCAGATCCGCTTTGATACTATTTATAACAACAAGCCAATACCTTATCCAAAATTGCTAGCCGATAGATATTATTTGAGTTTCTTAATTCTGTATAAGTTTTTAAGATCTACCCAGCGAGTAAACGATGTGGAACTAAATACACAATCGCACGAGTCCTGACAGGTTTTAAGAAAAGCACTAAAAAGCTCTAAAGCAAATGCATCTTCTAAAATTTGCAGGAGGTGCCGAAGAAATCATTCAAAAAAAACATGAAAAATACATATCTAGCCCTTCTTGTAGTGAATCCTGCTCCATGGAAGAGTTTAATGGAGCTATCTGAAAAGGCTTTGACTATTCTAGGGGATGTAGATTCCTCATTAATGGGATTTCAATAGGAATTGAAATCATCGATAAGTGCCATAAGAAACTTGATTAAGCGCTGATTATCTCTGTAGGCAGTTCTCTTTAGTTGAATCTGTTATACATCTAGCTTGAACAAAGACATGCCTTATTGTCTTCGGACAAAAAACTAAAGAAAATGATGATAAGTTGTTCTATAAAAAAAAGATATTTGGATTACTACATTTATTGAGCGCTAATTAAAGTTCTTACTCTTTTGTGCTATCACAAGGTCATTCATATTTCGTCAAGTTGCTTATCTTCGATTATGATCTTTGATCCCTTTATACCAAAAACAAAAGAAAGAAAAATAGAAGACTCGGGCTGGGCCTGTGCCTATTTTATCTCCAGGCTAAACCGATCTGGTTAGACAGCCCATGGGCCAAATCTGGCCCACTATGGGGTTTTGCCGAGGAGCTCCTTCGCAGCGAAGATGAAATAGAAATAATTTTACCAACATCTTAAATTGCAAACCAAATGCCCAGATCTGTGGAAATTATAGGAATCAAATTGTGGAAAGCCAATTAAGTACGAATTAGGAATAGCATATTTCCAAATATTTGGACATGGTGAAGTTACCTTGATGTATCATCCCTCAAAAGAAGATTATAGAAATATAATGAATGCAAAATACCACTAACATTTGAAGGGACAAAGTGTTAAAATGGCTCTAGGTTCATGTCTGTGATCGATCGGGCATGACATTAGGGTAATTCCCTCAACATCCGACTGCATGTTAGCTCTATGGTAATCCTGCTTCATATGTAAATTTGTTTAAAAGTACTAACCAATGCACCATATCTTAAAATTGGTTTTAGGTTGGCTCTTAGTTGAATGGATAAAAGTAAGAGCATAGTATTTACCAAAGCATTTGATGAAAGAAAAAGAGAAAGTTCCACAAAGCTTGGTAGATCAGATAGCTAGAACGGATCCAACATTTGGTGAACAAAGGCAATGGAATCAATTCCTCCATCTTTCCCTGCTTTAATTACGTGGACCCAAACTTAGATCATGTCTGTTGGCCTCCTTTTTCACGTAACTCATCATTAGATCTGCTTTTCCTGTCTTTTTGCAAGTTCATCAGGAGTTCAAAGCTTAGATCATAAAGAGATAACCTTTGTTGCAGTAATTATTTTGCCATCATTATCATTGGACAGTGGCAGAAATCCAAATTGGACATATAGAAGCATGCAAATGTTAGGAACCAAAATTTCTGGGCTTCTTTTGGAAGGAAGTAAGTTTCCACAGGTTTGCTTGCTTGCATATTACTAGCGGAACCTAACATTCCTGCAATCAGGTTGGATTGGATCAGATACAAATTGGATCAGATATAAAATAAATTAAAAGTTTATCAATCTAAACCTAATATGTTTTTTAAACAGATTAAGAATCCAGATTCGAGTCTGACCATTTTATTAAACAAATAAATTAAGCCGACATATAATGGATTGTATCGAGTTAAACGGGTTAAGCGATTAAAAAATTTAGTTTGATCTTATATTTTTTTTAGAAAATATTGGTCATATATTTTGAAATTATTAAAAAAATTATGTATTTATTTATTTATTTATTTCTTATTATCATTAGTAATAGTACTAAATAATTACTAGAATATAATATTATATACTATTATTATTATGGTCCGAACCCGACACCCAAATCGACCATGTGACATGGCAACACACACCCTAAGGCAGGCCCAAGATAATATGCAAGGCCTAAAAGAACTATTGACAACCTCCATATTTATGAGCAATAATATCCTCAGTTCATACTAAATTGCAAACTTGTATAAAATTATTCTAGCTTCCTTTGACACTTAGATTTCAAATTTTAAATTTTGCTTAGACCTGGGTTTGTTCAAGACCCCGGGTAGGACCCAAACCTTGAAGCTGTGCATTGAGCAAGACTTGGGCTTTGCCAAGCTGGGCTCGGGCCCAAAATAATATTGTTGATATTAGACCCAGGCACAACTCGTCTCAATGCATGCTCGGGCCTCCTGTCAACCAAAAAAAGTCTAATTAGGAGGAGCATGGTTGCAAAAGTATAATGATTTGAGCCGTATAGACCTTTCCGCTGGGGGCTGTATTGTGGAAATAAAGGGTCTCAGACTTAATCCCACATCGACTGAATAGCGAAAAGATCTGTGCCTTAAATGGAGGGCTTGATTACCCTTCCCTCATGAGGCACATTTTAAAGGACAAAACTGTAAGGGGTGGCGCCCTCCAGCGAGCCCACTGGGCCCGGAGTCACCGATCCCCAAAGCGGACAATACCTTCTATGGGGACGCAGTTTTCTTTTCCTGTTCCAGTTCAGTAGGGGCTAAGGTCTGAGGTTGGAGGAACTTCGACCTCAACAATGGCATGCCGGGTAAGGGCCCTTGACCTCGGCATAGACCTTTCCGCTGGGGGGTTGTGTTTCCTCCGACCTCAACAATGGCACGTCGGGTAAGAGCCCTTGACCTCGGCATAGACCTTTCCGCTAGAGGGCTGTGTTGTGAGAATAAAGGGTCTCGGACTTAGTCCCACATCGACTGAATAGCGAAAATGTCTGTGCCTTAAATGAAGGGCTCGATTACCCTTCCCTCAGGAGGCACCTTTTAAAGGACAAAACCGTGAGGGGTGGCGCCCTCCAACTAGCCCACTGGGCCCGGAACCACCGATTCCCAAAGTGGATAATATCTTCGGTGGGGATGCAGTTTTCTTTTCCAGTTCGAGTTCGGTGGAGGCTAAGGTCTAAGATCGGAGAAACTTCGATCTCAACATGTGCAAATAATGACTTTTAAGAGATAAATATGCAATAATCTATTTTTGTAATGGCATATACACAAAACAATCGTTTGTTTCTTTGTGTTTTAATTTAGTATGAAATTTATGCCATATAATTAAGTTGGCTTTGCTTGGCTGCTTTGGTTGGAGTACACTTTTGCTTTCTCTAGCTGAATTGAATTAATACTTTATTTAAACATTTTAATTGATTATTGTAATGCCACGTCGATATAATCCGATTCTATTTTTTCCCAATATTATAGCTATCATTATTAGCTTTTAATTCAACTATTCATCTGATCAAACCGGCATAACATGTTCCAATTGATAAAATATCTTGATTCGCACAACTTGAATCCACCATAATTTACTTTTTATCTAAAGTTTTGTTGTTTCTTGCAATTATCATTAGTTAAAAGTACAGAACTTATATTTGTGAACTAACAATCATTGAGATGGAGACATACCGTCTACTAAAAATATTATAAAACTGCACACTGTGCCTTTTTTTAACGTCTAGTAGATGGATAGATCATCAACGTATACTAATCATGGATCGAACTTGAGCACAACAAATATCAAATTTTATATAAACTTAACCGATTAAAAATGAATAGAGTTTAAGCTCGAGTTCTGATCTATGATCAACTTTACTTGCATGCTATATAAAATAAGTTCCTCTTCATGATTTCAATGCTCAGCCCATCATTCTGCACATTCTTGCCTTTCTTAACTTCTACATGATGTATCAACCCCTTATATCACATGCAATACAAAAATAAATCCATCCTCACCATTTCAAAGCTTAGCCTGTCATCCTATGTGTTACTAAGTAGAGCCAACTTAAGTATTGTATAATCTTCTAGTTATTTGATACCAGAGTCCTGGTTTCAGAATTGACGTTGACTCATGGAAAGTGGGTCGTACTCATCCTGAATGCCAGACAAACACCCCAGGGATTCATCCTAACCTGCCGACTGATTCATATGCCATTGAGGGGGCCACCAAGTTAAAAATTAAAAATATCAATTTATGATCTAATCCATCAGCCCAACGTCCAACTTTATGTTTGGGTTTAATATAAACTGATTTAGATCATAAATAGAACTGCTTGTCTAAATCTATTTATTAAATAAGTTTGGTTCAGATTTAAATCTTTGATCTATTTATCTCATTTTGACCTATTTAATAATTGAGTCAGATTATGATCCGATTCGTTTATCCTATTTAAAATATATTTTAACATATTTAACATGTTTCTGACCTGTTTAACTTGACCTGCTTAACCTATTTAACCTGTTTAAATCCATTTAACCCATTAAAAATCTGTCTGGCCCATTTAACCCATTTAGCAGTTGATAAATTAGTTATATGGGCCAAACAAGATACCTGTTTAATAAATAAGTTGGATTCAGATTTAAAATTTTGACTTGTTTAATAAATAGATCAAGTTTGGATTGATGAATTTTTTATCCAACCAGCATCTAAGCCAACTCGTATCTGACCCGATCCGACCCAGCCCAACCTGATTGCTACCTCTAGTACCAGAAATTCAAATCCTCTTATGGCTGAAATTATGGATGTAGCACGAGTGCACGACCTTACCAAGATGGATACATTCCTTTGCGCTGGCCTATAAACTGGGAATTGCCCAAAAAGAAGATTTGGCTAGGAAGTGCTCAATTATCTTGTTCTAAATAAAATTTTTTCATTCAAAAAAGAAGAGTATTAGCTATATTTTGGTGGTAAAGGACCGCATGGTTGGTTGCTAGACTTCTTATAATTAACAATCTGATGGGCACCTGACTTTTCCCTTTTATTTTCTTTACAGAAAAAAGAAAGTGGAAGGAATGAAAGTCCTATGCTAGGAGAACAAGGCTTGAATCCAGATATCCTTAGCAACTTTGATAGTACCTTTTTAGGAATTGGATAATTAGATAGTGTTTCTCTATGAACAACAATCTTGGATGCTTGTCCTGATTTTTTTTAAGGCTATAGTTTCAATGGAGGGTTCATGCTTAAAATGGACAATAGAACAGATCACTCAAATAAATATCAAATTAATTATTTTAAACAATATATTGGCTTTGAATCTGGACATGGTAGAAGAGCAAGTATTTAGAAATAAGATACCAATTAACTTTGCTAACAATTATTGATAATATTAAATTGATTGCTAAACAAAATAAAAATACTCAATACATACATTTTAAGATAATTCGGTTGGATTTGTCGTAGAATCTAATGCATATACCAAATCTATAGTGTTTTCATTAAGATTTTAAAAAGAATAAAAATATTTATTTTTTTTATAGAATGGGACATCATTCCATTGATCATTCATGTAGATGCATTCTATCATTTTCTCTTTCTTTTTTTTCTTTATTTTTTCATTTTATTTCCTTTTTTCCCCTTTTTTTTGTTTTTTCTTTTTCTGCTTTTATTTCTTTTTTTTCTCTTCTTTTATTTCTTTCATTTTGTTTTCTTCCTTTTTTTTTTCTTCTTTCCTTTTTTTTGTCCTTATTTTTTTTTTCTCCTCTTTCTCCAACTTGTTGAAATCCTACCCCTACTCCGGATTTTTTTTATTATATATAAAAAACGAGATAGCAGGAGAGCCGCCACTAGTTTAAAACTTTGATTCTAATTATCAAATACTCTGAGATATTCACATACAACGGAGGTGGATGCAGCCCATAAAATAAAAAAGAAGCAGAAAATACATAAAAAAACGAAACCAAGACGTAGTTATCCCAAACAAAATCTTCTGATTGATGAGATGTAAAGGATGCCACACAGTCTGCCGTGCTATTTGTCTCACGAAAAATATGGGCAGCTTGGTGGGGGACACTTCCTCAAAAGACTACGGATGTCATGTAGCAGCCGCAGCTCATCCGCCATAAGACTCGAATCTCGGATCTACTCGATTAACATGGTTGAGTCTCTTTTCAAGACAACATAGTCCGCGATCATAGAAGATATTCTCCTGCTGGGCCGTGACCGCAGCACCTACCGCAGTCTGATAGAAGATACTTTGATCTATTTTTTCTTCTCTCCCTTCTTTTTTTACGTGTCCACATGTCCACGGTGGACCATATTCATCTAGAAATTTCTCGCCTCTTACCTCGCTCCATTACATCACCGCGGACCAACCAGACAGATACAAATGTTCTTCAAAATACAAAGATAGATTTCATGTTCGATCTTCTTCCGCCTTTTTTTTTTGTTTTTTTTTGGTAGAAATCTTCTTCCGCCTTCCCACCAACTTCGCCCGTCAATGTCTGGAACATGCGCCCAAACAGAGGGACCCACCCATGACGTATGTGCTTCCGAAACTGATGGAAATCGGACGGCCCGGATCTCGCGGCATCCGGTTCCAAAGTAATAATTCATAATTATCGCCCAAGGTAAAGACAAATGCCTTCCGGGATCGCTCGTCTGAGAAGTAAGGAGAACAGAAGAGAGCAGAGGAGAGGAGAAGAGATGGGAGGATTGCCGGGGGTGAGGGCGTTGCCGTTCACGTTCGCGTCGCACGTGCTGGCGGCGGCGGCGGCGGCGATGGTGCTCGTGTGGAACATCCATTTCCGGGGAGGGCTCGCCTTCGAGTCCACCAACAAAAATCTCATCTTTAATGTGCGTTATCTTCGATTTCCTTGTTTGTTATGCTTCATCCTTTGCTGTTCTTTATTTCATCTTCTTGGGATTTTATGAGAGAAAATTTATGTTGTGCATTAAATTACTCCTCTTTTTTTTTTTTTTTTTTTTTTTGGGGGGGGGGGGGGGGGGGTGTTGGTGTTGGAAGGTGACATGATTGGTGTTTTCTTTAGTTTAATATAACCTTGTGGTACGACATACGTGAGTGGAGTGGGTCTGATGGTTTTGATTGGGTGTTCCATGTAGTGTGATTGTTACTTTTATTGGAAGTTGCGGTGTTTGTGTTTGTCTTGTTTTATTTTTTGGATTGGAGATGATTGATGCCCTCTAATATTTGTGAATTTTCTATATTTTTATGCTTTTATAGATGTTTTTGGACAATTTTTAATGGACGCAGGATGCGCCTCTTGCTCTGTCAAACAAAAATGGCTCCTTTTAAAGAACATCCTTCTTCTGTTTTTCAGCTCAAAATAGCTCTTTTAAATAATTTCGATGCTCAAAGAACTTTTGGTTTTCAGCTTAAAAAGTCCTTCTAAATAAGTTTGATACCTAAAGAATATTGATCATATTAAATGACACATGCTTCTTGTTTGGTGAGATCTGACCAATGGTCTGTCATAACGAGGAGAATCCATCTTTACTGGAGATTATCAAACCAATGAATTTTGAATGTTAATTTCTTTTCTATGATCTCAATAGCAAGTTCAGTGGTTCACCACTATTCTCAATAGCAAGTTTATATGTTATTAGACGCCCAGTGTTTAACACATACTGTATAACTGATATCGCGAGGACTGTGACTAAACACATTAAAATTTGGTTAAATTTGAACTTACAAAATTTAAGATTGCTCCCATGTTTGATCTTAATTGCTTTTGTTCTAGTTGCTGATTTGACACAACTTTTTTTGGGGGGGCATGAAAGTCGATCATTTTTCCCCATCGCTCAGACTGCCACTTTGTTGAATTATAATCTAGATTGCATTAGAGAACTTCATTCCAACTGCAATTATCATCTTTTCCACATAATCTGTTGTTTTGTTTCTTTTGTTTTCTAAAGATGAAACTATTGATGTTGTTTTACTTGTCAGAAGAGATAGATTTGATGAAATGGGAAAATATGGAATAATTTCTTATTGCTTAAACATTCACGATTGGTTTTTGTAATTTTTTACTGTTGCAGGTTCATCCGGTTCTTATGACAATTGGATTCATTATCATGGGAAGTGAAGGTAAGCAAGCTGAAGGACATTGATCATTAGCCTTGTATGTTTTATAATGGATATATCGTTTCTTTTTTTCAAACTGATATGCAGCTATAATGAGTTACAAAGCTTTCCCCTGGAGTCATGAAGTACGTAAAGTGGTTCATTTGGTTCTTCATGCAATTGCTCTTGTACTTGGAGCTGTGGGAATCTATTGTGCATTCAAGTTTCATAACGAAAGTGGAATTGCTAATTTGTACAGCTTGCATTCCTGGGTTGGGCTTGGTACTATCTGCTTATATGGCATTCAGGTGAATTACAACAATCTACACTGTAATGCTCTGACAAACTAGTTTAAGTTGTTATGCATATTAGAAATGAATCCTTATGAGAATGCATGTCGTGCATTTCTAAGTCATAGACACATACTCTGTTAGCATGTGAATCGACAAAAGACAGATGCTGCAAACTGCATGCGCAATTGTATCAAAAAGCAGCGCAATTGTATCAGATAGCAGCATGGTGTTAGATATGGCTAGGATATAACAAAAGACTTCAGATACATTTAGGATACTTATTGAATATGTTTTGGTTTGACATAGAGAGGTGCTGATGTCTTTCTTTTGGATGAGTGTTTAACGACGAATACTATAGATTGATATGAGTATATGGAGTGTGGACTATGGTCTGTTCATTTGAATGATGATATGTATGTATGGTCATGTATGGTCACATAGCTTGTGGATGGCCGTGCAGTTTGTAGATGTTGATATTGTTGAATGGAGTAAGAACTATGTTATTGTGACAAAAGCCACTACACTATAGAAACTTTTTTTTCTTGCATATATATATATATAACGTGTGCTTATTTTTGTTATATCGCAATTGTATCATATCCAAATTTTTTTCAACATTTGTCATATTGATATATTTGTATTATACATGATCTCAAGTGCTGACCATGCTGGTTGGCACATTCTATGCAAAACCAGTACCAGTACCTAGCATGGGTCAGCACAGCACTCACCTAACTTTTTTAATAATTTTAATTAAAAAATAGTATGTTCTAGCAAAGTGTGGGGCTTAGCATGGCATAGCACATACTATGTTGGAGGGTGTCTAGCATACTTGCATCAATATTTAAAACCTTATGGTGTTCTATTGTATCATTATCACAATCCTATATCCATATTGATGCTCATAGACATGGATTAATGATTACAAATTTACAACTGAAAATAAGAAAGACCTTGTTGATAGTGTGGGGCTTAGCATGGCATGGTACATACTATGTTGGAGGGTGTCTAGCAAACTCACAGCAATATTTAAAACCTTTCAGTGTTTTATTGTATCATTGTCCCAATCTTATATATATATTTGATGCTTCATAGACATGGATTTATGATTACAAATTTACAACTGAAAATAAGAAAGACTTTGTTGATGACAAGTAACAGTAGCAGTGTGAAAAACAGCAAGACAAGCAGCAGATATTGCATTAACAGAAGTGGCAATTCCTCAAAAAAGATATTTCTCTACTTGTTGCTTACAATAACATTCAAAGTGGCAACACTTATGTCAGCATCACTCACAAGATGCATTTTAAGCAACACAAAACAGCATCTATCCTGGTGATCTTCATGCACTGTATTCATCCTATCTTATTATCATAACATTTGTAACTATATCGTCTTCCAAACATTTTTATGAGTCAATATTCACTGCCATTATTGCTTATCATTTCTTGATAAAACCCATGAATATTAGTACTACTTGAGCAGTTTGGAGTTTTAGTTATTAAGTCAAGGAGGGTGTTAGTTCTAAGTATAGAATTTGAACTTTTCATATCTAGAAGCCTGAATTTTCATAACTATAATAAAGATTATGAAGAATTGTCTTAGATGTTTTTGGCTATTAGCTTTGAAGACTGAGAAGTTTCAAATAGGAGAGGGTTCGATTAAATCCATCGAGTTGTATGAAATGAGGGAGACCTGAAAATATAGATGGCAGCTCGGAAACTATGAAACTTAAAATATTGAATAAACTGGTGAAGAGGTGAAAATTTTTTAAATAAGACAAATGAAAAAGAGAATTTCATGATGTTATTAGAATTACACAAGTATTTTTGGGGCCATCATGGTAGATCAGCAGTCAGCAGCATAATTATATCTTTTTTCTAATTATTTTTTGGAAAAAGAGAAGGATTAGTTGCATTTCAAAATGATTTGCTACACGCACATGTTATCATTGTATTGTTTTAATTTCTCCTCATGCACTCTGTTTATGGAGCTTTTCTGCATCAATATTTGGTATTTATTTCAGCTTTTCTTCTGCTTTTATTTTTTCAGTGGATTTTTGGCTTTGTCACCTTTTTCTTTCCTGGTGCTGCCCCAACTCTCCGTCGTGATGCTCTTCCTTGGCATGTATTTTTTGGGCTCTTCGTCTACATATTGGCCTTGGCCAGTGCAGAATTAGGCTTTCTGGAGAAGCTCACTTTCCTACAGAGCACAGGCCTCGCCAAGTATGGTTCAGAAGCCTTCCTCGTAAATTTCACAGCTCTTGTTGTGATATTGTTGGGAGTCTCTGTTGTGATATCTGCTATTGCTCCTGCCCACATTGAAGATCCCCATAGTTATACTGCAATATCAGAAAATTAGTATATTTTAAAAATTCTCTGATGACCATGATTCTCTCTTATCGAAACATTATCACTTCTACATATATTTACCTCTGCATATCCTTCTATATTAGGCTTGCATGACCCCCTCTTGAGTAATTTGTTGGTTGAATGGATCTTTGAAAGAGGGATTTGTATGGGCTCTTTTGTATGCAAAGTTTCTATCCTGCTGAGAAAAGCAAACATCTAATTGAATCACTTGCTTTTGCAATCTGTATTGTCTTTAATTAATTATCTTTTCTTCTACGTTGCCTTTCAGTGGAACTTAAATCATATTTAAAATATTTTGAACATTGTAACTTCTTTTCTAGTGGTATTAATATTTGTGACTGCATGTTTAAACTATGCAAAGGTTACTTGGTTGTGGAAACTTAATTTTTCTTTTGCTTTCATGCTAATTTTATTTTGTAATTAAAAATTTTAATGAGCTATTGAAGATATCATTTAATGGATAATGGCTTAAAAATCAAGGGAATAAAAACATATTAGTATTTGTCTTCGCATATGATGATGCTGTTGTTGCTTGAAATGGCATTGTCTAAACCTGTATTCGTTTCCTTGGCTGAAGCTGACATACTGCCGACAAAGTTGATAAGGAATTTATGTTCATATATTCTTTTATGGGGAAATCTGATGCCAGATATATTCACTGTTAATTAGTGTTGACACTGGCAAGTGGGGAAAAAGTGTTATAATGGCAAGAGGAGAAATAAAGTCATGAAAAATTTTAGATAAGCAATATTAGAAGAGTACAAGGAAAAAATGATATTACCACTTCAGATTGGGAATTCTGAAAGGCCCCCTTTACAAAAGCTTATGGCTTAAGCTCATCAACTTAATCGTCAGAAACAGCAGGCCAACCTTAATTACAGAAGTTCAGAAATCATTGTAGGCAGATCTAATGGTTAGTTTTGTTGTAAATTGAAAACTTGTTTATGATATGAGATATATTGTTTACTCTTCTGGAAACTTTTAGGTGACATGGAATCTATGACTCCTTATCTCCATCATGGGGAACAATCAGAGAAATGGTTTATATTCCATTATATGATAAATTTCAATTCTTTGGGCACTGTATCCTACTTCCTCACAAAACAAAGTTTGAAAAAGAAACGGTAGGGAAAAAAATAATTAAAAAGGAAAAGAAAAATATAAAGAACTTTAAGTCAAGGCAAATAACAACCATGCTACATAAACATCTTGATTGGGGATGTTAATAAGGAGCAATTAATTCTGGGCATTTCATTCAGGTCCTAAATCTAAGACCAATCCAACCAAATCCAATAGGCCTAATCCTGTCCCGACCTAGTCTGACCATATTTTTCCCTTGCCTACTGAACCTGACCTTCCCAACCTGAAAAGGGGAAAAGAAAAAGGGAAAAAGGGCAAAAAGTATGAGCATGAAAGCAAAGTTGTGCCTCTTTGTAGAACATCAAATATTACCCTGTTATCTGCAAATCCTAAATAATGTCACTTTTACTTCAGGAATTTCTGAAGAAACAAGAATAGTTAGAACTACACTGTTATCATAGAATAGAAATGGCCGGTACTTTTTCCTATTTTCATTTATGAAGATTATCGAGCTCTTCCGACTCTTTATAGGATCATGAGATATGGTGAGGGTGGTGGTGCTTGGCCTTAAATTACTAGTAGGGCTGCAATCGAGCCGAGCTGAGCCGAATAGTTAAAAGCTCGCGCTGGACTCAATTCAAATTATTTGGACTCGAAACTTGACTCGAGACAAAGCTAATAATATCTTCATGTTAATAACTTTCCGAGAAGGAGGAGAACCTGTTGAAGATTGATTGCCAAAGCTTCATACAAGTAGCTAATCTTTCCCCATTTCACTACGCAAAGGGGGGAATAGAATAGATTGAGACGCATGGATATTGAACTAGAGAAGGTTAGTAATATTATATATTTTATATTTTTCTCGTTTTGAAGATTAAATTGTCTCTTCTATATCATCCAGGTTTAGTAATATATTAAGATGCTAACCCTCAAAACGTGTGAATTAATAAGAATATGCACTGGTAAAGTAAACTTTTACGACGTTGATGTAAAACTACAATAAATTGGCCATGCTGCGCTATCCCGAACAAAGGGGAGGAGATATCCTAAACTAAATGGGAATAGGCTAAACCATGGCACCTCCAAAGAATCTCCACACTCTCTAAGCCGAGAAGCAGCTGAAAACGATATCCTCCTTTGTCCCGGCCCCCACCAACTTGCCACCCTTCTCCCTCCCGAACCCGGCCATCCAAGCGTTCGTCGGCTTCTTCTCCTCGCCGGCCGATTCCGAGACCACCTCCCGCCGTTTCCCATCGTCGGCGGCCACCCGCATCTGCCTCTCTCTCCGCCGTTTGATCACGTATTCCTCCGAGATGTACACGTCCATCGCCGATTTGAATTACCCACAATGCCCTCCCCTGGTGCCTGTTATAGCTCTTGCTATAGCTAAGCAGGCAAAGTTAGGGAGGGCTCTGCAGCTGGTAGCAATGTGGGGTATGGCTTCGGAGAAGAGATTGGCGAAGCTGTGAAGGTGGGGTGGTATTTATGGCGACGTAGTAATTGGAGGTGGTAGGAATCCAGTGGGCACCAGTCCCAGTTTCTCTCCTGCTGTTTCTAGTAGAGAATGGAATGGAATGGAAAGTATTCACCAAAAAGGTGGCGTTGGGTCCTTCCAAATGCCTTCATGGCCCTTGGGCTGGGGTGGCTGGCAACATACGTGGCCGCCACGTGTCCAAGTAGCAGCTGTTCTCATGCATGGAACGTAGGCAGTGGTAAAGGGAAAACAAAAGTAACAGGCTTTTGTATCTTTTAGCTATGGAATACGTTGGGCAGTGGTGCTGTAAACCGACCACACCATTGCAACTCTGCTTGAGGTTAAGAAGAAAACAAGAATATAATTTTATTTGTTTGAAGTTTGTGATTTGTAATCCTGAGTGTGGCAAGCATGCACAAAGATTGCAAGAAATGGCAAGTGAAGGTAAATATGGAGCTGGCCCATTGTTTTGGCATAGGCCATAAACTTTAATAAAAAGAATGGAAGAATTAGGAAGAGGTTTTTTTTAAGTTGACTGAAGATTAGTAAGTAGACATCCAAGTCAAAAAAAGGAGGGTGTAAATCCACATCACAGAGACCACAATTTTGGGCCCCTGGTTTTAGGAGGAGGATGCCTTCCACTTGTGTTTATTGTTTCTTAGGGCATTAAGCTTGAGGTTTGGTACAATATTGGAGATTAAGGAGTTTCCTGCTTGATTGGAGCAAACAGTGGGCTTTTTTACGGCGGGCGGGGTGGGGGGAATGGATGTAACCAGGTGGGGAACAGCGTGGGATTATATACTCTAATGCTTTGGGTCATGCGAAAAGAAGTTTCTGAGTAACTAAGGGTCCTATGGTGGTATTGCATGACAGTGCTGCTTTCTTTTTTTTTTTTTTTTGCTAGGAACAGTGCTGCTTTCTTTCGGTAGGGGGATCGAAGTCCTTGTCTTGCCTCGAGATGTTCAAAATATATATAATGGATGGAAGTTTGTTGATTTTTATTTTTATACATGGCCATAGATACTTTGAAACATGTACTGCTTCTTAAAAACTTGTTTGGTTTGCGCCAAAAAAAAAAGAATCAACAGAAAATAAAGAAAGTGCTTCATATTTTTTTTGGAGTTTTGCAAAAAAAAAAAAAAAAAAGAGACAAAAAAATAGCTTTTTTATGAAAATAAAGTTTTCATAGTTTATATAAAAGAAAAACTCTTATGAGATATGAAAAAGTCACTTTTCCACGCACTAAAAACTCTGTCTCTTTATTAAGAGTATAACAAGAAAATAGATGTTTAACCAAACAAAAAGCATTTTGAAATGTGTCATTTTTCGATGGTCGACTAAACATGTAAAAAAATATTTTTTCAAGCATCATATACCCATGCATTAGCTTTTTGTCAAAAATATTTTAGTAAAAAAAAAATCCGCAAACTAAACGAGTCCTAAATTTAATAAGGGATGGAGTACTCTTCTGTACTAAAATGTGCTGAAAGATGAGAATGAAGAACATGAGCATTATCTTTATGAGAGGCCCTCAATATGTATGTGCAAATCTTGGACGCATACTACATTCTATTTCATGCTTGCTAGAATTCTAAACACGACTTGTTAATTTTAGGCATATCATCAAAGAAAAATGCTAGACGAACATAAAACCAAACAAATAACCATAAGAGATTAGGTTAAGGGTTCAGCGCTACCAAACAAATATTTTTATATATATATTATTTTATTTATGTTCTATAAAATTATATTATTTATTTATAATTATAATAAATAAATAAAAATTATATATTATAAAATATAAAGTTATATATTATAAAGTATAAAGAAAAAAAGTATATATATATATATATATAAAGATATAGGCAATAGTTTTTGAATGCTGATCCTAGTTCTTCCATGTTATTCATGTTGAGTAACTTTTAGATTTTATTGTGATTTCTTGTTTACGATAACTTGGAGTCTTCCTAGGAAGCCCACCAACATCACATGAAATATAATTTTATAGATTTGTTAGTGTTATCAAAACAACAACCTTATGGCCTCAATCATTATAAACCCTCAAATCCTTCGATATGCATGGATGATTTCACATTGTACCTACCTCCATCAAAGCCTCAGCTTGCATGCTAGAATGATCCAAGGTGGTATAAAATAGAAATAGAGCCACCGTCATGATGATGCAACCATAGAAGAGATGACATGGATTACTTTCTTTTCCTCCCTTCCTTCATTGTTACTATGCCAATTGTCAACTGTTGAACTTGTTTCATTTAAAACAGAGCATTCATTACTGGATAAATAATATGATTTTGTTTGAACGAGATGGGAGAGCCAAGTTCCACAGGAGAATTCATTATGAAAACCTTCCATTCTGAAAAATTAAGAAAAGATCCTTTGTAGAACGACGTAGTCTATGTCCTTTGATTCCTAATGAAAGTTGGTCTCAGAATAATATATACCTCAGACTCTTCATTACACTGTTTGCTTTATCAAGAAGTCCAAATTAGTGGAGGTAACTTCTTACAGCGACCTTTATTCTTCAACAGCTTATTCAAGGACCATCAGATTCTTCATGCAAATTAACTCACATGTGAATATTGCACTATTAGTCTTTTCGTCTGCAAATAATAATAATAATAATAATAATAATAATAATTCAGCTAATTGATCGGTCTTTTTTTTTTCTAACCTTCTTGTGTATGGAGTCTGTTTTTAGAAAACAATCGTATAAACATCTTCAAAGTTGGTGAAAAGCGTGCACGTACACACATATATACATACATACTGTAAAATATTTTAATAAGAACATACGTTGCCTCTATGAATTTGGGTGTCCTATGTTTCTATAAACATTCAAGCATCTTTTTTTCTTGGCATGGTGAGGAGTTGCGAGTTCAAAGGAGCACAAAAAGCCTCACTAAAAGAAAAAGAAAAAGAACATACGTTGATCATTAGGTTCCCCCTTTGAGATTTGTGTTGAGACTTCAAAGTGCTTTAAGATCTGTGGGGTAGGTGATCAACGATGATTTCGCGCGCGAAAGATACAATCCGGTCGACGCCTGGTGAGGTCCATCGAACAAAGAAAAAGGCTGCACTCATACTATATGGGACCCTTAAAACTCAAAAATAAGATTTTTTCTTAGAATAAGCGAACATACTTTTTCTTAGAACGAGAAATAAGTACTTAAATAAAACACGTATCTTCCTACAGCCATAAAGTAGTCTACCTACCGTTCAAAGAGCATGGAAACAAGGAGAATCTCTTATCTAACTTAATCACAATATTTTTTTAAAAGTGCTACTTTAGTGTAGATTTGAAAGCAGTCTTACAATTTGGGCCAGCAATGAACACTTTAAAAGAAAATATAGAAAAAAAAATGGTGGTAAGCTCAGCAAATCACAGATACCATTTGGCAGTGGAATATTGAATCTATAAAACTCTCCAATTATTACATGGTTAATTGTTTATAGAACATTTTAGGTCCTATGCTATTTAACATAGATCTCCATGATTGCATCAACTAATTTATGTATCTTTGGTATAACTATAATGATTCTCTTCCAAAGTTTCTTATATGTACTCATGATCTTATCTACTCCTTGTCGCTGTTTCACAATAAAGTATAGCCATTTGGAAGAGCATTATACTAGAAATATAGTCCTTTTATTTATCTAAATTTAATGGGATATTGAAAAAGCAATGATACGCCACCAAGGTGGTAGCCTAGTGGTAAAGGGGCTTAGAATCTATTCGAGTTGTCCAGGTTCGAAATGCACGGGCGTCGATTAAATCGGGAGACCGCATGCCCCATGCGTGGATGGCCCAGTGGGGTTTTTCACCGGTTGGAGAGGGCACACAGAAACTTGCGACCCACATCGAATATTTTTCAGTGGAAGAGGGGCTCAGTGGGGGCCCCTACATGGGTGGAGTTCTGCCCCTCCCCCTCCCCTCCTATTTTTTACCAAAAAAAAAAAAAGAAGCAATGATATGGACACGAAGAGGGACATGTTTTTTTTCTGATTTTTTTTTGAACTTTTGATAAATTTTGGATAGATGGCTTCCTCTCCCATGCCCAATTAACCAATGTTGGTAGCTTAACAGACGTGAAGCCTAGGCACACTTTTCTAATAACAAGATAGCTAGGTGAGATGCATGACTCCAATGACACAGATGTGTACAATTCTTGCTAGGTCAAATGTTTAACCAATTTTGTCGCATCAAGAGGCTAGGCGCCCCTGGGCTAGGTTGGGTCATGAGGCCCCACAAAGAAAGCAGCAGTGTGTAGATTAATTGCATGTTCCCAAAATCCAAATGTCTTATGTGCAATTTGCCGCATACAGTTATTAAGTTGCTTTCTTTGTTCCGACAGAGAGTTGAACTAAAATTTATCACATCGGTTATTCATTGAGGAGATCTTGAGTACTTATACAGCACCAAAAAACTTAAAAAATATCTTTTGGATAACTATTTTGGATGAGATTATAAATTATTATAAATGATATCAAAACAGACCCGATCCATAATCTATATAGAGCAGCACGAATTTGAATTCTTAATTCTTCCGGTGTTGGTCACCCACTACTATTCTCCTTTGTTTGGTTCTACTACCAATTAGTTGAGTTTGTGCATCAGTTTCTAACACCTGCCAATATCTAATATCCAATGTCTTTTTCGAATTCAAGCGGAGACGGCTTCACTTCATCTACCCATTGTGCAAAATCTCAGAAGATCGAATCTTTGAAAGGGTCTCTTAGTTGGTGGAATCTTGAACCTAACTCTTGTCTGACATAAAAAAAGATGATTGGACAAGGAGAGGGTGATGATAATAATAAAAATAGGTAGATCCAAGGTGGAGCATTTTTAAGCCAACTCATATAATATTAACCACATTGAGGCTATATTACAAGACTCTGCAACAAATCTTCCTGTTGAATATTTTATTTTCTGATTTCTATAAATATATTTATACATTCATGTATAATATATCATGGTACGTCAACCAATCAGAACTTTCTATGAAGTCTCCAACTAATTAGTCAAAGCTCGCCATGTGGCCGACTCTAAAGACGTACGGAGAGTCCTTTAAATTTTAAACTCTCCCTAGCTGGCAATATCTCAACCATGATCACAAATAATTTTCATAACCATATGACGAATGAATGAGATGTGCGGAGCATGATGCATGAGCGAAATGCCCATGCATTTCCGAACATGCAATCGGTTACCAAACACAATTGTTCAGCACTATGGAACTCTTCGGCGACGAGCACTGATCCTCGTCTATATAAACTTTTCCTAGGGGGCTCTCTAAGTAAGTCCTCTTATGCCCTTGTGCTGTCACTCTGCGGTTTTTACAACATCTTCGTTGTTCCGTAAAAATCTGTTTGACTTTAGCATTGGAGGATCTTCTGCCGGATACTCTCCGACAAGAAGACTTTTTTGTCTTTGCTGTTTCAGATCAGAGTCGGCATCAGAATGAAAGTTCAAGCATGATCTTGTCCTCCTAATACCACATTGGGAGCGACCACTATTAGAGCCCTCGCCATCCTAACATAGCCGCTGCTGAAATTACCATTTGTCCCAAAAGCTTAAGCTGATAGGATGAGGTAGAATTATTTATATATTTATGTTTTCTTACACTCCCCTCACATGTGGGCCGGACTTTCTTTTTAAAGAGTGAGCCCAACATGTGAAATTTTTTTAATAATGGGGTTAAAGAGTGCAAAGACAGGGTTCAAACTTAGAACCTCTGCTCTGATACCATGTTGAAATCACCATTTGTCCCAATAGCTTAAGCTGATAGGATGAGGTAGATTTATTTATATATTTATATTTTCTTAGCTGCCACCATATTGCCATCTTGAACATACATCGTGATCTTCAACCGACTATTACAGTCTGAGCAACTGATCATCCGAGTACTTCAGTAACTCAGCCAGCTCGACATTTTGGTCAGGCCAATTTTCAGTGGCATTATATACCATACACACACATAGACAAAAGAAAGCCAACCTACATAGAAGACCAGCCAAAGATTGTGGTCTCAGCTTGAACATACTCTGAATGGGACTAGTAGCTGAAATTTAACTCCCAAGACAACTTACCTAAGCCAGGATGGAGATGCCAAAGAAAAACTACAGCAAAGAGAAGGATGGGAAGAGAGAGGACAAAAGTAAAAGTTGGGCTACCGACATAAAAAAACTTTGGATTCCGTATTCCGAATAAAATGCAAAGCCAGGCTTTAGAAACGGCAAAGCGAAGGCAAGGGCGCTGTTTTCCGACTGTTCATGCCCCTAGAGCTAGGGCCTACAGTCTTGTGAAAACCAGATGCTGTTTAGGTCTACATTGGCTTGTTCCCTTTTCTTTTCCTTTTTTAAAAAAAAACAAAAAACTAGACATTAGCTTCTCTTCTTTTTTTTTTTTTGCTTAAAAAAAAAGAAAAGGGTGGAGGAAGGGACAAGCCCAACCCCCGCGTAATAGCCCCCATTGGTCCCTATTCCGCCAGGAGAATGTTCGATGCGGGCAGAAATGATCATGTGTTGGGCACCCCGGCCGGTTTTACTCATACCCTTTCCACTCGTGGGCCCGGCTCGATTATCTTTTTGGGCTCCGGCACGAAACCACATGTGAGTACGTCACACCTGACACCACTAAGGCTATCAGCATAGCATACGCCCTTCCAAGGGCCGTGTTCGAGCAAGGAGCATCCGGTCTCCACAATTTAATCGACATCCGTGCGTTTCGAACTTGGAACCACTTGATTGGAAGTAAGGTCACGCTCCCACTGGGCTACCACCTTATTGGTATTAGCTTCTTATTTTTTTCTTTGTTTTTTTCCAAAGTACTTAGTATATCTAAATGTCTCAAAACCCAATCGTGCAATCTTTTCGTAGACACGGGTCCTGATTGTTTAAAGATAATGACCACTGTAAGATCATAATAATGGATGATATAGCACTTTAGAAAGCCTCTTTTTATATGTAACATACAAAGGGACAATGAATACTCAAATGATGAACATTATTTAATTTATTATGCTCTATTAGCCATTACACAATGGGAGTGATGGTGTTCTTTTTTTGACCATATATAAAATAATTAATTAATTTTAAGAAAAATTGATTCAGAAAGTCAAGCAAAATCTTTGAAATTTATATTCGATATAATTACAATTGATCCAAATAATCAAACAACAACTAGAAATAAATCTATTGGAATAGAAGAAATCAGTAAAAAGGTTCCTCGATGGTCATATAAATTGAAGAACAGGAGGAAGAAAATGAGGAAAAATCGACGGAAGATCATGAAATTCGTTCAAGAAAAGCCAAACGTGTGGTAATTTATACTGATAATGAGAATAATACCAATTCTATTACTAATAGAGGGAGAGAGAAGCGGTAATCAAAATAATATATATAATGTTTGAATAGTGGTTTTCCCAAAATAAAGCCATTATTTTGCTACTTTTTTATTCACTAACAGCAATTGTTGTTATTAATTATTACTTTATTTTAAACTACCTAGTCAAAAAGAGGAATTAGGCAAATAAGGTGGTATCTCCATTAAAAGTATTTGTATATCTATTATACCATGAAACCAAAACTCCACGTATTATCGCCATCTATTTATTGGTTTACATGTTTCCACATTGCTACAATTACTTCTATATTAAATAAGTTTACCTCCAAAAATTAGAAGCATATATATTGAATTATATAAATAAAAAATTAATATATTAGTCTCTTATGTGCATCGCAACTGCTAAGAATGTCATGAAAATAATCACATACATAGCATGGGCTAAGATCAAGTGTATGTGGTACTAAAAATGTGGCATTTGGGTGTTAGAACAAGAGGCCAATCCTCTTAAAATGTTTTTTTTTCTTCCCAAAATTTACCTAACTCTTGTTTGGAAAATGTTGTGGGTGGGCCTTGAGAAAACAAAATCCTCCTTGATTTATGGGTTCTTGCACATATTAGATGCGAGGGCTACTTAAAAAAGAGTCATGAAATACTTATCCATTGTTCCATTTAATCCACTTGACGTGTTGACATGAAAGCCAACTTGGTTCTGCCAAATCATCAAATATGAAAGGGGCTCTTAAATCACATAGTCCCACTTCATTGATGAACAATTAATGCAAAACGCCAAAGCAACTATCATGTAAACGGACAATAGAGCGTGAGAAAAACTTTGAAAACCAATTCAATCATAATAAAATTGCAAGTACATATCCATATTAGCTCATGCTGCCTGAAGCAAACCACAACATCTCGATTGTGTTCTTTTGAGAAATCAATAAGATACATTATTCTTTCCAAAATTATCACTTTATGATTGTTGAAAAAAATTAGTTGGAAGATATTATTTGAATTTTTTGATCCTATATAAATATTCAAAATTTACATAGCACATAACACATAGTCGATGTGGACTAAAAATATGTCTGCACGGATTCTTATATATTCTTTGCGTTTAAGCTTTAGAGTCCTCATCAAACTAAGGATTGAAAGTCATTTAAATCTAATCATAAGCAACATAGTCGACTTTTGGCCAATCCCAATATATTTATACTGTAGTGTTCTCTAGTCCACATAGATATAAGATAGATTCGTTTAATACTATTGTCACACCCCAAGATCTTATCTAAAAAAAACTAGTCGAAAGGTATTATTTATGCTCTTCGGTTCTGCACAAGTACTTAAGATTCATCCAGTGCATTACCGATATAAGATTAAATATATATATATATATATATATATCTATATCTATACGAAACCTCATAATATTAAAATATCAAATTTGAAAATTATAGATATTATTTCTCAAAAAATGAGGCTTTTCACTTCTCACTTCATTAGCCAAAAAAAAAAAAAAAAATCTTGTAGTCTTTAGCACTTCCTTCATCAAAAGCAATGTAAAACCTAAATCCAAGCAATAACCTTCCGAAGAGAGAGCAAGGGTCCCATCACACCTGCTCAATAGTGCACATGTCGCCATCATGTTTGGTGCTCGTCTGCGGTATACTGTTCAGCACTATCTTCTTTATAATTACTTTCCTACTATTATTACTATTATTACTATTATTATTATTATTATTATTATTATTATTATTATTATTTTTAGTCAATTAATTAAAATTTTATATATAATAGGCTATTTTCTTTGCCAAACATAGCCGTTCGAGTATTACTATATATAATTAGCAAAACTTAATTCTTATGTTTGCTGTTGATCATGATTGGCAAACTTGATACTCAACCTTGCTTCCTAAACTTTAGAGGATTCAATAAATATCGAAGTTGGTCACGTCGACCTAAGATTTTTATGCAAAAAAATTAGCTATGTTTACGGTTAAATCTTATAGGAAATGCTATCTAAGACTCCAATCTTGATCTTATAATTTTCTATGATTTGAAAACTTGATGCTCGTGTTATCTAATATAGCAGCTTCATACCTATAATTTTTTCTTTTTCTCTTAATTTGTCCCGAAACTCTCCTCCAATATAATCTTAGAGAGCCAATCTTTGACTTGTGGAGTTCTTGATTTTTCATTAACATTTAGGCGACCAACCACTTGCTAACTAACGTAAACTTCATTGGAAGGAATAAAATTATAAATAATAAATTAAATAAAAACACAGACGCAAGTGGCTTAGCACTACACGCTAGAGACCTAAGTGGGGTGTTAAATGTTGCACTCAAAATCGTTTGTGCACGGAAGCTGAGCCATCCAGTTGACAGCTGACCCTTCTATTTTTTTTTTTTTTTCCTTTTTTGGTACAGTAGCTCAAACAAGGGATATGCGAATACGGCTAATAAAATCAGAAAATAAAATACTATATAAAAAATCTGACATCGGTCCATAGTCTGCCTAGACGAAGCCTCTAGAATAGTAAGCCGTAAAGAAAGCTACCCAGTCTACTGCATTGTTCATCTTTCGATATACGTGCATAGCCTAATGGAATGTGCACTCTCTCAATAATTTACAAATATCGTGTAGCAGCCGTCGATCCTTGACTAAAGCGGTCTTGATTCCGGATTTACTCGATCACCGTGGCCGAGTCTCTCTCGAGGAGTCTCGGTCTGCGTCCAGTATCCACCTTGCAAAGGAGATACCTTTTCAGACAGCTCGAAGCTCGATGCACACTACTGACGAGTCGAAGATCTACCGCCCGTATGCCGCTACGGATCTTTTCTCCATTTCTTTTTTTTTAATTACCATTTGGAGAGATACCTTGGGCCACACGTCCATCAAGCCGATGGCTTGTAAGCAAACTCCTTACAACCTGTCCGGATTCCAAAACCACCAGCACTAACGGACCCGTTAATTAACCCCAGTCCAAGCGAAAGATTAGCTGGCAAACTGTACGTTTCATGCAAGCGACCCCGCCACCGCCGTTTGTCGGAAGAGACCCCTAACGGCCGTTCACCCTTACTCGGCGCCCCCGGTCATCCTGCGCCTAAGTCACCGCCCCCGCACTTATTACCCGACCCCACCTTGCACTCTGCCAAGCCCAACACACAACAACCGAGCAAGGTCTCCATGCCATATGGCATGCAGTAATTGGTTGAATTCTAGTAAGGAGCAAATGGGAACATGACGCGTTGCAGGTGTGGCGCTTTGGTATCCTTAGTTGGGCTCCGAAGGAAAGGAGCCACGAGATTCAAGTGGCTCACCAACCCGCGTCGTGGTAGGAATCTGGCTTTCGTCTCATAAAAAAAAAAAATCGGATAAGGTGACAACGCCCACGTGGATTGCTACGTCACCGATAAAATCTTAACAAAAGCTTACAACATCATGAGTCCAATACCACCTTCTGATCAGCATCAAACGGCCCGGACGCTTCCGTACGCAACTGAAGCTATGGACTCGGTGGTCCACCGATCGCAGCCGACCAATATGGAGATCTCATCGTGAATGCCACCCTAGCGATCGCACAACGTTCGCTGGACTTGTCCATCAAATCGTAGAAAAGAACGTTCAAATCATAGCCGCTGGGGTCCATCGATTGCGTGGTCCAGATCGACATTTGGTGGCGGAGGCATGTGAATCCATAAATCCAGCAGCTCCAACGTGGTCCTCAGGACCCCATGCGGACAGTTGCATAATTCTACCTATAATCTTTTCCTTTATATATTATATATATGTATATATTTTTTATAAAAAAATCTTGCTTTAGATACGAATAAAAATAATAAGTTAATTTAGAAAAGCGTTAGAATCCGTTAAAGATTTTTCTTTAAATCTTTCGGCCGGCGAAGAGCCAACGCAACTTCTCTCTCTATTTAGCGGCGGTTGGAGGACTCCGGGTGGTACTGTTCGTGTGCTTGCTTGGTTTGGTGGAGTCGGAGCGAGCTCTAGCTGTCGGTGTTTGGTTTAGTTGGTGGTGTTAAAGGAGGAGGGATGGCGAAAGAGGAGTCGAAGAAGGTGGCGGTAGAGGGCTCGTCAGTGACCGCTCCGCCGCCGGAACCCACCAAGGACGTTGCTGAGGAGAAGGTGGTGATCCCGCCGCCGTCGGAGGAGAAGCCTGACGATTCCAAGGCTCTGGCCGTCGTCGAGAGTATGACTTCTCCTCTCTGTGTGTGCGCGCGCGCGCGTTTGCATGTGGTTTTTGAGTGAAGCTTTAGTTTTGGAAAATTCTGTGAATTTTGGTGAAATTTCTACTTTTTTTTTTTGTTGTTGTTGTGTTAGAGAAACGTTGTTTTAAATTATTCGTCGGGTGACAGTCTGAAGAAGCTGTTTGCTCCGCTTTCTGATAATTTGTCCTTTTTTTTTTCATGGGGATAATGTTAGTTGAGGCCTGGAATTAAATTTTCTTTTTTCCTTTCTGCTTTACTCGAAAATTTGCTCTCTTTTTTTCTTTAAAAGGTATTCTTTTATATAATTGGGTAAAAGACTCTTATTCAAGAACTTATGAATTGATTAAACTCTTAACCATAATCTGAGTAGATCTTTCTATTTTCCTTCCAAAAAAGATGAATAGAATTTTCCATATCAGAAGGCCTTCATTCAGAGGATAATTTTGGCATTATTATGTCGCTTGATTGTATTCTTTAGATATTAAATGTTGCTGAGGATTATTTCCCCCCTTCTTCCCTACCACTGGTAGGTTCTGGTACACTTTCATGCCTGACTTGAGTAACTCCTTTAGAACATTAGGTGCGGCTTCGCTGTTTCCTTTGTTATTTTTATTATCTTAAATTCCTGGTGATGTTTTAGTGGGAGTTAGATCTGGATTCTTTCTGCAAAGCTTGTTTCTAAATTCACCATTTTCTGTGTAGAATCTGGATAATTTGATGCGTGATATGTGTATTGCTACACGATTTCTTTAGAATTTCTTTCGGATCTGTAAATTGATATGAAAATCGATTGTTAGTTTTGTCCTGTTTCAATTTAGTGATATTCTGTGAGCTGAGGGATTTGTTCTTCTGTCAGATTTCAGTTTTTAATTTAAGTAAGAAGAGTTTCTTTCTTGTAATTTCTTTGGTAGTCAAAGGAAACTTCTTGCTTTTACTTTTACGGATGAAAGAATCATATTGTCTCCTTTTCATTACATATGATTGTATATGGTATATTTTGAGGGATAGTGCAAACTATTATGATTGTGTTTGCTTTATAGATTTATAGTTTGTTCAGAGCCTTCTGCTTTTTGCATGAGAAGTTCCTTTTTGACGAAACTGTGCATATGATCAACAAGGATATTTTACTTTGTTTATTAGTTTATTTAGTCCCCGATCTAAAGGTTGTGATACGCTCATCGATCATTATGTTGGAAGATGTTAATTCATCCACCTCTGAGATGAGTCTAATTAAATAAAATCTCTGAACAAGACTTTTATTTGATATTCTTTCTTAGCTATTTCCATGGGCATATGAAGAGAATTCTCTGCATGAGAGTCAACACAGACTTTGCACAGCATAACTGAAGTCCATAATAGAGTGGTATATCATGAAAAGCAATTAAGAGTCCAGGTTTAAAATTGCAATCTATATTTCGAGGCCTATTACGGTAGTTTTTATTCTTGAACCATTCATTTAAGAAAAAGTGGTCAATGGATTTCACTTTTTATACTATTTACTTTATAATTTTTGGATATGAAAATGTGGGAAGAATCAGCTTTAGGTGATAAAGGAAATGGACCGTTATATTTTGTGAAGAAAGATGGGCAAGCTGCCTCGGTCTTGGGTCCAATAGTTGGAACACCTTTCCTTAGCACATGCACTAAGGGGAGGTCCCTGGTTCAAACCCAGGTTTGTTTTCCACCTACTCTGTGTGTGTGTGTGTGTGTGTGTGTGAGAGAGAGAGAGAGAGAGAGAGAGAGAGAGAGAGAGAGATGAATTTTTACCAATGAATAGTATAAATTTCTAGTTTTACCATTTAATGTATGTGGTTTTGTGTCTACAAATATTGTCCTTGCATGTCTGTATGTGTACTCATTCTTTCTGCATATGATCTGTCTTAATATAATTGTAGGGTGATGGGTTACTTATGTACCAGTTGATCATTTCCCTGAAGATGCCTTTAATCAGCATAACTATACGAGACTTCAGAATATTAGATATTTGAGATCACCTAATATGCAATTATCAATGCGTCACTCTATAATACATTTTAGCGACATAACCCACTTCAAACTTGTAAGGATCATATCTGTAAACTTTGAATAATTTTTCTTTGTATAGAGGTTGCAGATGTTTTGACAGAGAAAAGCACGGGGGGTTCGACTGAGAGAGGTAACTATTTGAGAAATGTTAAATTGAATTTCTAGTTTATTTGTTGTGTATTATATACATAAAAAAGAACAGGAAAGTACATCTAATTTGGCACTTTCAGATGCTCAACTTGCAAGGGTTGAAACAGAGAAGAGAATGTCTTTAATAAGGGCATGGGAGGAAAATGAAAAGGCTAAAGCTGAAAATAAGTAAGTTATTAATATTTTACCTTTCAAGTGGTTATAAAATATTCTCCATTGACTTGTTCAGCATCGAACAACAGATGCCTCTTTCATTGGAAATCTAGATAACCAAAAGGTGTAACATATATGCGATGCTTCTTGTAAGTCTTTATAAAATAGCTATACTATAGCTTCATTAACTTCTTACGAATTAAATCAATAGATAAAAGGCTACACTATAGCTACACTTTAGCCTTTCCAAATAGCATTATGAAATATTGACAAAGTTGCTATTAGCAGGAATGCAGAATGTCTTGGTTATGATTTATGCCAGTTTGTCATATTAGGTTAGCTACTGTGCTATGCTGGTTTTGGATGAAATTGAGAGTAAGCATCCCATTCCAAAAAGTTAACAGGCTGGCCAGGCCAGACCTTGACCTCCAACTAAAATAGTTCCATCCTGTTTTAAAAATGCTCTGTACTCTTTTCTCTCCCCCACTAAATGCTAGTGAGTCCCACCTCTCTCCACCAACCCATCCCATTCCTTACTACAGTTGCCCTTCCTGTAAGTTAGTCCTCTCTGTTGTGTCAGGGACAACGTCTACTGCCAGCTTCAAGGAGATGCAGTGCTTGATGATATTTGAAAATGACATACTGCAGATTATTTTCAGAAAAGAAGGGTATGCCATGGGCCAATGACATGAACATAGGTTTAGTTTTGTTGGTTGATATGGAAGAGTTTGATTAGGGTGTTCCATGCTTCTAGCATGCTTTGCAACTAATGGAAAAAACTGTAAAGACCAATGATGTTAATTCAGATAGTTTGGCAGTATATGGAATGAGTATCACAAAAAAGAGCTTGTTAACTTCTGTGTGTTCAAACTAGGAACTAGTGTGTATGCAACATTCAGGAAAATGTAAACCAATTGTGGATGAATTGGTGGAGAACTTTTGTGGAAGACCAGTGGAAAACTATCAGTTTTTTTACTACTGTACTGCTTTTTGCTAAGCAAGTCTGTAAGAGCATAGAAAGCATGGCCTGCCGTACCAGTCCGTACCGATCAGTACGGGCCGGTATGTACCGGTCCGGCCTGGGACCGGTATGGGATCAACGTGAATTAGCGTTGGATCAGCGTGGAATTCGAAATCGGCACGGGACCGGTACGAGACCGGTATAGGACCGGTACCATACCGGTCCGGGCCACCATCGGTACGCCAATCGGTACCGGTACGGCGGATCTTGATAGAAAGGGTTATGATATTTAAAAGTTATCCACTTTCTCTACACTACAGAGTCGGTACAGACCTTTTGGAGAAAGAAAAGAATTAACATATCCATCAGATTGGCTTGGGACAATCATTGTTTGCACAGCAAGAAAAATTTATGAAGAAACAACAAATCGGCTTAGTCATTTACTATACAAACTTTGCGTATTTTCAAAGATCCAGCTTGCCTTGGCAATTCTAAGATTCAGCAAGCTCATTCTAAGTTGTGGGCTTCAATATTAGTGATCCTTCCTTAGGTAGTTTATTCTTGCTTTGCCATTTTCTCTTTTTTTTTCCATTCCTTCTATCTTCTCTTGTAAATACTTTTTCTTCAATAAATTGGGTGGTTTTCATTTCTCCCCTATAAAAAAAAAAAGGTATAGTAACAAGAAGTTAAAGATTCCTCACTGGGAGCAGGACTTAGAAGATCAGTCTTGAAACAACTATAGAGGAGGGACAACCTCATGCCACCTTGATGAACAAGGATGTGAAAATGTTTGTGCTGGTGGATGAGGCCCTTATAAATTAGTGAATAAAGATTCATAAAGCCAATCCGGTTATGGAAACTTGTATAGTTAATTAGGCTAAAGAATTTTTTCTCAAAAAACCTCTACTTATATAATGGGAAAGCCTGGACTCCATCACACTTGTTAGACTCTGGGCCTTCCCGCTAAGAGTGCACAGCATGCTGGACTCTTGGATTTTCCAAGTGCCATGGCTGCGAGTTCAGTGCATACTAGGTTTCACAAGCCTCTCAAGCAGTTTGTTAAGCAAGAACCAGGAGAGGAGTTCAAGATGAAGCCATCAATAGCACAAGGAGAAAAAAATATACTTACATATGAAAAAAAAAGAAAATGTGCATATTTCTACTTGTTCCCGAGAGAGATCCTAGCACTTGCTGCATGCTAATAGTGATAAAAGAAAATGATCTTCTGGTGTTTAATTTGTCTCGGAGCACAGGGATAAAAAGTATCATACAATAGAAGCCAGTTATGGGAATCTGTCTAGCCTAGTTTATTATGCTAAGGATTTTTTCCTTAAAAAATAGGCTAAAAAAGTTATCTTGTGGTGTTTAACATGTTTCCAAGCACAGTGATCAATAAGTATCATACAATAGGTTAGACAATGTTAAGTAATGATTGAGAACCGTGCTTAGAGCCACTACATGTAGAATTAGATATTTCGTCAGATTTCTGGCTAAAATTCACGAAGCACATTAAATTCCATCTCTTCTATCACATATAATGTGACAAATGGTTAGAAACTGATATTTGCAGAACTGAATTTCTTTATTTGCTAATCCATATGCCATGAAATTGTGATAATATTTGTGGTTTCCCCACCAAGATTCATTCTTTCTTCAGCTAATTGTCCAACACTTAGCTTTCCATCTGTCTCAAGACTAGGTTGATGAAAATTTTGTCAAGTTTGTATGATACTGGTGTAGGGTTTTTCTAGAACAGTGCATTACCTCTTCATATTGGTGGATGATTGTGGAAACATCAATTGTTGCCTTTACTATTGATCGTTATTCAAAATATATATCAGGTTGGAAATTATAATCTGGCTTCCTGACAATGTCAAACAGGGCTGCTAAAAAGATGTCATCTATTACTGCATGGGAGAACTCAACTAAGGCAGCTATGGAAGCTGAGCTGAAAGCAAAAGAGGTAACTGATTTCTCATTCAGTCTGTCCTACAAGAAAACTTTCAAGCCTTTGTATTTCCAGTCCACCCAACTTATAAATAGTCGTAGTCACCAGAGAAATTAACAGTGGCAGAAAAAACAACAAAACAGACTTAACTACAAGTCAGCCAAATAAATTGACCCCAAGAAGGCATTAATTTTAGAAGTGATGCCAAGTAGTTGAATCAATATTTGTTTCTTTCTTGTTAAAAGAAAGCATTAGTTGTATTTCCAAATCGTCTCTTAATATTTACTCCATTTTGAAGATGGAGTGGATGAGAAACGAGGAACCCAGAGAACTGGAAACAAAGGAATAATACTGGGTGTTCTAACGTGTTTGTGGACAGTATCAGAAACGGATTTAAGTCAAATAGAGTAAAGTCAAAATGGCAGCTTTGCCAAAACAAGGTTGACACTTGGTTTAGAGAAAAATCTTCAGCATTTTGCAAGTGTTACTTCTATACTGCTGATCAGGATATGATGTACCGTACCGAACCGAACAGTACTGGGCGTACCAATTCAATACCGATACCAGTACAGGTGGCGTACTGACCCTCGGTATGCCAAAAAAAAATTCGTATTGTACCATACCGATGCTATGCTAGTGTGGCACTGGTACGGAGTTCGGTACCGGTACGGCGAGCCTTACTTCAAATCATTCTTTTTTTTTTAGAAAGAATACTTTAGATCACTCTCCGAAAAATGGCTGATTATTTTTGCTTGGAAAATCTATTAAATGCCTTCAAAAAATGTAATTTTTATGCACCAAACGTTTCACAGGAAAAAGCTTGAATCTCTGCATGCCTAAAATTATCATGCTTTTAAGTAGGAATCCTTATCATTCAATCTTGAAGCCATTCCTAAGTCTCAAAACGCATGGGCCAAGCTGAATACATGGCTTCGGATTTCTGTTTGGTTGTTCTGGTTCTCAAGGTCCCATTGGTGTGCTCAAAATTTAAGGGCATCTTTTTTCATGTTAACTTGGAGGGACATGCCTCACTATGACCTCGAATGTAGACCATGACTAAATGGAATTATGATTGCACCTCGTGTCCATTCGTCCTTTGACTCATGTTATTGCTCATCCAGTGTCGACTAAATTCTGGTCTTAAACATGAATGTGATATTGGTGGACCTAGGTCTTGCTCCAAAAATATTGGACCTAGATGCTTCATTACTATCAAAGATTTTAAATTGTCATCAAGAAATGACATCCGATGAAGAAGCCAAAAAAAAAAAACTTGCTCCAGCGTGGTTTCTAGTATGTTTCTTCCTATGGTAAGAAAACATAATGGATCTAAGAACTTAAATTGGTCTGCAGCATCTGCATGGTGATGTAACTTGTATTACCTACTGCTGTAGAGAGCTTGCATCCAATACTTCTTTAATATGTGAACAGGAAGCATTAGAAAAAAAGAAGGCAGAATATGCAGAAAAAATGAAAAACAAGGTGGCCATGCTTCACAAAGTAGCAGAAGAGAAGAAAGCTTTTGTTGAGGCCAAGCGGGGTGAGGAGATCTTGAAGGCAGAGGAAATGGCTGCAAAATACCGTGCCACAGGGCTTGCTCCGAAGAAGCTCCTCGGGTGCTTTGGGGCCTAAGATCTGACTAGAAAAGAGGGCATTGATGGTACATTCTCTACTTTGTTTGTGGGTTATGTTTTGATTTAGTTAAAGCTTTAATGGGAAATCCCAGTTTGTCTGGTGTGTAAAGTGTCATGTACTTGTATATAGTTGTAATTTTACAAGAACAAAGATTTGGTGTTGTACAATTGTATTCTTTTAGTTTGTGGGAAAAGAAGCAAAAAAAAAAAAAAAAAACATTTGTGTGTATTTATACAACATCAAATTATTTGCTAGCATCGAAGCCCTTTAATGTTCTTCCAGAAGGAAGTTGAAGCCCTTAGATGTTCATATTGGATATATTTATACAATATGCATTGAGATGTACTGCGGACTGATGAAGTAAAAAGATGGCAATTGGCAGAAAAACTGCTATAGAAGTAGCAAGGAAGCAAGATAATCCGATAGTTTTCAGTAGTTCTGGTGGATTCTTGAGAGGCAACCAAACAATAAACTGGGATTTCACTGTCATAAACAGATGGATGGGCGTGGGGTCATGTAGTTGTTACAATGATCTATTCTGCAGTATTCAGCATTAATGCCCATCAAACATGGAAAAGCTGCTGAGTTGCTATCATTTGATGGTATAATAAATTTGAAGACACCAACTTATTGCACATCTCACATCTTTAATAAAGCATTTAATTAGAATATTTAGTAAGAATTAAATATATTTATTTTTTATAGAAGTAATTTTGATAATATATATGTTATTTTAATTTAGGGGTGACAATTTATGATGTGATCCGTCAATCCGATCCGCGAACGACCTGCCGGTTTGGGTTTGACATAAACGGATTTAGGTCGTAAATGGGTTAATCCATCTAAACCTGTTTATTAAATGGGTTGGGTTCAAATTTAAACTTTTGATTCGTTTTGACCTGTTTAATAATTGGATTATGACCCAATATATTTAACCTGTTGAAAACATGTTTAACTTGTTTAAAATCTGTTTAATCTAGTTCTGATATGTTTAATCCAATCCGCTTAATCTATTTAATCTGTTTAAATCAATTGTTATCGTTTAAAATCCGTTTAACCTATTTAACCTATTTAATAAATGAGTTTTGTAGGTCGGGTCAGGTTAACTGTTTAATAAATAGGTTGAATTTAGATTTGAAATTTTGACCTATTTAATAAACAGATCGAATTTAGGTTGATGAATTTTTTATCTGATCTGCATCCAATCCGATCCGTATCTGACCCGATCGCCGGCCCGAATCTCATTCCTATTCCTTGCAAGGATCCAAAAAAAACTTACAGATTATAATTTTACTCTGCCCTCTCTCTTCTGTTAACAGCTAGCTGCTTCGGGTGCCCATTTTAGAGGTCAGAAATTGTTGTGCGGTGGTTGGCCCATCTTCTTACCCAACAACAAAAAACTAGAACAACGATAAAAGCACAAAGGCATATACATACAAGTCATCTGGCATATGAGAGTTGATGGGAGGCAAAATGGATCGTTCTGCTCTAGCATGAAACCACCCAATTTCTGCCGAACAAACGTCAGAGCCGAGCAGGCCTCGATCTCGCTAAGAGCTAGGCCGACCTCGGCCAGAGGCCAAACTGACCTCAGCCCCCGTTGAAGGCCAAGCTGACCTCGCCAAACATATGCCGCGGCCTCCAAGCTTGCCCAACCTTGCCCGCCCGCAGTCACACCCGTGCGCGCACCCACGCCTGTGACCGAACATTCCAACCTAGACTTCATATTCCATATAAAATATTTAATTGTAATTAAGGTTTTTTTTTTCATCATCTTTCCCACGACTGGTAGGTTCTTGTACATTTTCATGCATGACTTGAGTATCTCTTCTATAATATTAGACGTGGCTTTGCTTCTTTTCTTTTTTTAAACTATTATCTTTTATGTTTTGTTGAGAGTTAGATCTGGATTTTTCCTGCAAAGATTATTTGGAAATTCACCACTTTCTGTATGTAAATTTATAGCTTCTGTATAATTTAATGCGTGATATGCGTGTTACTAGCCGAATTCCTTAGCATTTCTTTCATACATATTTGGAAACTGATATGAAAGAAAGTTGGTAGTTTTGTCCTGTTTCATTTGTTATTTCCCTTGATATCTTTGTCCAGTATACTTATAATTTTATGATATGGCACAGACCTAAGGGATTTGTTCTTCTGACAGATCTCAGTATTTCAAACGAAAGTTCATTACGGATTGCTTTTCCTTTTACATGGAATGAAACAATCGTATGGTCTGTGCCTTTTCCTCCCATATGATTGTTTGTGGTGTATTTTTTGAGGGGCAGTGCAAATTATTATGATTTTGCTTTATACCTTAATAGTTTCTTCAGAGCCTTCTGCCTTTTGGATGAGCAGTACCTTTTTGACCCAACTGTAGCAAGGATATTGTAGTTTGTTCACTGGTTCATTCTGTCCTCAATCTGAAGGTTGTGATGGATACCCTCATCAAACATTAAGTTGGAAGGTTTAATCCATCCATATCTAAGATAGTTGGCATCTCTTCCCTAAGAGCTTGTTATTGGAGCAGGTCTAGAATTCTTCATTAAGATGAGTTTAATTAAATAAAAATCTTTGGACAACATTTTTATTCTTACTTATTTCCATTGGTAACTGCAGAGCACAAGAGTCAGCACAGATTATGTAGTATCTTATTACTGGGAAGTGGAGAAGTAATTCTATGATCTTGGTATGTGTAGTATAGCTAAAGTCTCTGTTATTTAGCAGAGTGGTATATCATGAAAAGCAATTAGAAGTTCAGGTTTAAAAAGGAAATGGACCGTTACTTGTTGAGAAGAAAGATTGGGATGCTCCCATGGGACTTGGGCCCAAAGTTTGTCACCTGTTTGCTTAGCACATGCACAGGTCCATTTAATTCATATGGTTTTTTTTATTAATGAAAAGTTCAGCTTAGTTTTAGGTTTCCACTTTTTCATTCATTGTTCATGTATGTCCGTATGAGCACCTCTTTTTTAGGCATATGATCAGTATTAATATACTTACATGTACTGATGAATCATTTCCCTCAATACATCTCTAATGATCTGTCATTTTTAGGCATACAATCTTTGTTAATATCATGGTATACCGTACCAGTCCGAACCAGACGATACGAAGCATACCGTACCATACTGATACCAGTATGGATGGCGTACCGAGAAAAAAATACTGATACTATGCTAGTATGGCAGCAGCACTGGTATAAAATCCGATACCGAGATGGCGAATTTTGGTTAATATACTTACGGAGGATGAATTACCTATGCACGGATGAATCATTTCCCTCGATATGCCTCTAATTAAGATACCTATACAAGTCTCAAATATATAAGATTTTGGAGATCACCTAATGTGTCATTATTCACTCTTCACTCAGAACTCATATCAAGTCTTGAGGATCATTTCTGTGTAACCTTTAGTTATTTTTTCATTGTACAGGGATTGTGGATACTCCAATGGTAGCTTATTTCTTGGAATTATATTACTGGAAGAGATCAGGAAATGATTTTGATTTTGGCACTTCCAGATGTTCAACTTGGAAGGGTTGAAACAGAGAAGAGAATGTCTTTAATAAAAGCATTCGACCAAAATTAAATGGGTAAAGCTGAAAATAAAACTAATAGACGAATGGAAATTCAGATTTAACTAAAAAGCTATAGCATATATATACGGTTCTTCTTGCAAGGCTTTGGATAATGGCTAAGGTATTGCAACTGTCCCATTCCTTGATACGTTTACCCTTCCCGTAATCTAGCCATCTCTATCTTGCCAAGGACATCATCTACTGCCAGCATCAGATGCAGTGGTTAATGATATGCCAAAATGATATATTGCTGGTTCCATTGAAGGAAAAAAATTGGTACACTGGATCAACGAGGGTTGATACAGACAAACAGGATCCTCTGCTGTGCATGCTATGCAGTGCTTGATGGCCGCTATCAGAAGATAGACGGTCATCAAATATTGCATGCCGTGTATGACACCAGTGCATGCTCGTGGACCATCTTGTTCGATTGTTGTCCATCATCTGATGGCGACCATCGAGGACTACACAGCACTCTACAGTTTCGCACTGCAGAGGATCCATACTATGATATGGAAGGGGCTCTGTAGGGTGTTCCATGCTTTGCAAGTAATGGGAAAAACTATGAAGGTCAAAAGCATTAATTGGTGTATAGCTCAGCAGTGTAGAGAGTTCCGGTATATGAGATGAGTTTGCAAGTAATAGTTTGCTCAGTTGAATATGTTGAAACTAGAAATGTAAACAAATTGTGAATGAATTGATGGAGAACTTGTTGTAATGGTACAGCCTTCTGCAGCAAGAACTTATTGATTCCTCACTTGGAGAGGGACTTGGGTCAATCTTGAAGCATCTGGAGAGGAGAGATTGCCCAGGGTGGATGATGGGGACATCAGCTAGGTCCCCATTTTATTTACATATTTGCTTATTGTTATTTCTGGGTTTATTTGTGTTTAGGGATTTATTTGTGGTTTATTTTATTCTGGGCTTATTTTCATTTTAGGGCTTATTTGTGGGGAATTATTTTATGTAAGGGGTTTATTTTAATTGTTCTTATGGGGCCCTATTTAAAGGGAACTTGTAAGCTGATTAGGGTTTTAATGCAGAATTAAAGAATTTCTTTCCCCACGTTTCCCTCTTCTTCTCTTCTCCTTCCTTCTCCTTCTCCTCTTCTTCTTCCTCCTTCTCCTCTCCTCTTCTCCTGCTTTCATTTTAAAATTGGTCCGGCATCAACTTGGTATCAGAGCAAGGCTGGTTTTGCCCCTGCTGCCAAAGCCCCGATCCAACAACAGCCTTCCTTTCCCATTGGTTCTCACGGTGCTTCAAGGAGAACAGGACCTTTCCCTCTGTCAGTCTGCTAAAAAAAAAAAAAAAAGAGGACAAAGGGGACAAAGGGATCAACCCTGATTCACCGAGCTTCTCTCGGTTCCTCTCCTTCCCTCTGTCAGCTTCACAAAAAAAAAAAAAAAGGAAGCTCCCCTGTGGCCGAGCAGTTCCACTGTGCCTCTCCCTGCCGCAACCACCTCTTTCCATCAGATTCCCCGGAGGCCTCCCTGCAGCGCCGCCTCTGGCCCTCCACCGGAGCCTGCAACCGACGCCACCACCACCTCTGCCGCGTCTTCACCGTCGTGCCACCACCGGTGTATGGCTGAGCGTCGCCGGATTCCGGGATTTCTGTGGCCGCACGAGTATTACGCCGTACGTCGACCACGGACACCGGAGCGCGTTGAAGGACCGCGTGTGACTCCCGCTGCCGGAAAGAGAAAGAGCGTCGCCGATCTGTTTGCCACCTTGTCCCTCGGCACTGTCGACGCACCCGCCGACCACCGCGCGCAAGATTCCGGCCGCCACCACGACCAGCCGCCGCCGACAACGGAGTCTCCGTCGCCGTTCAGTTCGGCCACTCCGCAACCACCGCCGAAGCGGCCGGAACGCCCTCCCGAGTCGATCGGGAGGTTGAAGAAGGAGTTACGGTAACGGGTAAGTTCTAAACCCGTTACCCCAAACCCGATAGCCCGGTTCACATCCGGTAAGTTAAAAAAAAAAAAAAAAAAATTGGCACGTGACCCGCACGTGCTAAGTTTCACAGTTATCGGAGCGGGTTTCCTTCGAAACCCGAAACCGATAACCCGAACCCGTTAGGGTTCAAAACAAAAAAAAAAAAAAAAAAAAAACCGAGGATCACGTGACCAGCACGTGTTTCCAAAAAAAAAAAAAAACACTAACCTCTGTTTCAGTCGAACGGAAACCCTAGGGTTTCCGCCGCCGTCGCCGTTGCCGCCGCCTCTGCCCTGCCATCTCTGCCGCCGACGCCTTCTCCTCCGTCCAACCGAGCCGCGCCGCCTCGCCGTCGCCGTTCCCGCCGCTCCCGCTCCCATTTTCCTCCCTTCTTCCGCCTCCTTGTACACCCCTGCCATTTTTCCTCACCATCGGCCGACTCCACAGGCCGCGTACCACCTACCTCCACCATCCACCACCGCACCCGCCGCCGGTTCCGTGTCCGGGCGCCCATCAGCCAAGCTCTTCTCCCGTCGGCCGCTTCCGTCCTTCGCTGAGTACCATTGACTTCCCTTCCCCCCCTTCTTGCACTCAGTCGGGTCATCACTGTGGGCTTCATCAGACCCACTTTACACCCACCAAATTTACAGTTGGGCCCAACAGATCTGGCCCTGTTTTCACTTGCCCATCAGGCCACATCCGAGCCCGACCTGGTCCAGTTCCTTGCAGCAGGCCGCCAGCCCAGCCCGCGTGCTGTACTGTAGCACGGTCCAAGCCCAATTGCCCGCAGATCCTTCTACTGGCCCGATTCAGCATCTTCTTCAGCCCATTCCAGAAATTCAAACGGTTTTTGTGCTGCAGCCCCGGGTCTACGGTTCCAGCTAACTTCGCCCAGTACTGACTTCGTGTTCGAGACTCCATGAGCAGACGATTCTGGTCAACTGCATTCACCACAGGTAATTGGTACTTCCTCCTTTGGGCTTGCTTATCTAAATATGTTCTAGTTCTCTTGCATGACAGTCCGATTTTGAAACTTATTTTCTTGTCAAACTGCAAAAAAAAAACCTAGAACATTTTCCACCACACCCGTCCTACCTACCAATTAAATCTAAATATTAAATTAGCACACCTTAGTGTCAGGACATCATCAACATCCATAGATCAGATTACTTTCGGACTTTGAATGACTGTAACACGTGTTTGCAACCTAACTTCTTATAGTGACTAGTTTTCTACTTTAATTCTGAAATAACCAAAGTACAAATTAGTAAAATTTAATTTTAAGTTACTTTTGTGAAAAAGTTGCTGATTTCCGAATTCATAGTAGGTTGCATTAGTGGGTTGCATCAGTAGGTTGTCCTGCATCACATTTAGACAATTAGGGTTCATTCGTAGTATTGCATATCATATCACCAGTTAGGGTAGCTCCTGTATGCCCACCCGTAGTGGTAGAGAGTACCTCCTCACTGACTCTCAGACCCCTTCATCCACCATGGACCCCAGAGTCATACAAGATATTCTGGAACAATTAGCTGCAATACGAGCTGATAACGACGAATTCAAACGTGAGATCCGTGCTCAAATACAACACCTTAGGACTCCGGAACCATCATCCCCAATCGCAGCTTACCCCGAGTTTGGTTTGACCACACCGCCTGCAGCTTTTCCCCATCCCCCTAGGAACCAACATCACCCTGATCACCAGCGCGATCTTGACGAGCGACTACTTCGTACCGTGCGAGTAGAAGCCCCCACATTTGCTGGTCAATTAGAGCCGAGCGTGTACCTTGATTGGAGAGCAGCCATGGATAATTATTTTGAGTGGTACGATATGACTGAAGATAGGAAAGTACGGTTTGCCAAAATGAAGCTTATTGGGCAAGCTCACTAGTACTGGCATAACGTTGAACATCGACGTGAGACCCAGAGGCTTCCACGCATCACCACGTGGGAGGATATGAAAGAGAAACTGAATGAGAAGTATCTGCCATTCTCTTACCGACAACGCCTTATGGATAGGTGGCAGAAACTAACTCAAGGAACTTCAACTGTTGCCGATTACATTGCACAATTTGAGGAGTTTCACATGAGGTGTGGTGTAATCGAAGAGGAGACTGTTACTCTTTCTAGGTTTCGAGCAGGACTCCGTGAGGAGATCCAGAAAGAATTGATCCTCCGAGAGATTACTACCCTTGGCCAGGCATACCAATTGGCTCAAGACGTGGATAGTTTTTTACGAGTCCCTGTGGTGAGACGTACCGACTCTCGGTTCTTACCCCCAGGAGCCCGACCTAATCAAAGCCATCTCCCACAACCCAGACCACTCTCCAACCAACCTTCCCAGCCCGGTTCTAGCCAAACACCGACTAGGACGTTCCCGGTGCCTGCTCAAAGTACATCAACTGATAAAGGAAAAGGCATATTAGGGTCCAACCCGCCCTTAAGAAACCAAACCCAGTGTTTCAGGTGCCAGAAGTTTGGCCATATTGCGTCCCAATGTAATGCCAAGACCTATTTGATGACTGAACTGGAAGCAGGAACCCAGGATACTGAATGTGTCGAAGAAGTCTATGAACCAAACATCGAGGATTTTGTAGATGACTTTGGAGACGACAAGACCGGATTAGAATTTGTTCAGACTGAACACCAAAATGAGCCCACTGATAGGAATGACCAAAACCATAGGCTCCATGTGGTGAGGTGCACACTAGCCCAAACAAAGACCGAACAAGACTGGCGAAGAACCTCCCTATTTTATACACTTATTAAGATCAATGGTAAAACATGCAAAATCTTATTTGATAGCGGGAGTTGCATCAATGCCATTGCGTCTGGAGTTGTTTCTCGCCTTGGCCTAAAATCTACCCCTCATCCTAATCCATATAAAGTAGCCTGGGTAGATAAGACGTCCATTTCGGTTTCAGAAAGATGCCTTGTCCCGATTCAATTCCTATCTTATAAAGACGAGATTTGGTGTGACTGCCTTCCGATGGACGTAGGTCAAGTCATCTTAGGAAGACCTTGGTTATACGATAGGAACGTCACACTTCATGGTCGGTCAAATTCGTGTAGTTTTATGTTCCAGGGTCGGAAAATTATATTGAATTCATTGCCTCCTAGAGAGCCCGTACCTGAGAAGAAGGGCGCTACACCACAAAAGGAAGAGTCACTCCACATCATTACTTCGAAAGAGGTAATGAAAGATATCGAAAGCCATTCACCTGTGTTCGCCCTTGTGGCTAGAGTTATTAATGTGGAGTCAAATGTCGAACACCCGGCCGCCGTAGTTCCTCTGTTGGAGGAGTTTCACTCTGTCTTTCCAACTGATCTTCCAGAGGCACTTCCTCCAATGCGTGATATCCAGCACGTAATTGATCTCATTCCTGGAGCGTCACTGCCAAATCTTCCCCACCATAGACTCAATCCAAACGAGCACACTGAACTGAAACGCCAAGTTGACGAACTCGTCACTCGAGGGTATATTCGTGAGAGTTTGAGTCCCTGTGCTGTACCTGCACTCCTCACTCCCAAGAAAGATGGCTCTTGGAGGATGTGCGTCGATAGCCGTGCTATCAATAAAATCACGGTAAAGTATCGTTTTCCCATTCCTAGGCTGGACGACCTTTTAGACTACATGTCTGGTGCTACAGTTTTTTCCAAGATTGACCTAAAGAGTGGGTACCACCAGATTCGGATTCGTCCTGGGGATGAATGGAAAACAGCATTCAAAATCAAAGATGGACTCTACGAATGGTTAGTAATGCCTTTCGGATTAACAAATGCTCCAAGTACTTTTATGAGGGTGATGACACAGATTTTTCGACCTTTCTTGAACAAATTTGTCGTTGTATACTTTGATGACATCCTCATTTATAGTCAAACTCAAGAGCTCCATCTTTCACACCTAAGGCAGGTTTGTGAAGTCCTGCAGAGAGAAAGCTTCTTTGCAAACCCTAAGAAGTGTGCCTTCCTGACTGATCACGTCACTTTCTTAGGGTTCATACTATCTTTCAAGGGTGTCTCTGCTGATCCAGAAAAAGTAAGCGCGATAGTCGATTGGCCTGAGCCCAAGACCTTAGCCGAAGTACGCAGTTTTCATGGTCTGGCTACTTTCTATCGTCACTTCATTAGGAATTTTAGTTCGATAATGTCTCCCATCACAGATTGCATGAAGAGAGGAGACTTTATCTGGACTAAGTCGGCATCCCAAGCATTTAAAGATATTAAGCATAGGATGACCGAAGCACCTGTCTTGCGCCTCCCTGATTTCACTAAGGTATTCGAGGTCGCATGTGATGCCTCTGGAGTTGGCATAGGTGGTGTGTTAAGCCAAGACGGTCACCCTGTCGCGTTCTTTAGTGAAAAGTTAAGTGACGGCAGGTTGCGTTATTCCACCTATGATAAGGAATTCTATGCGGTAGTGCAAACTTTGCGACATTGGCGACACTATTTGCTACCGCAAGAATTTGTCCTGTATTCAGACCATGAGGCTTTAAAGTATCTCAATTCTCAAAAGAAATTAAACTTTCGACATGGCCGATGGATTGAGTTTCTACAAGCCTATACTTTTGTGCTGAAACATAAAGCTGGAGTTGAGAATAAGGCTGCTGATGCGCTCAGTCGACGGATCTTCCTCCTATCCATGATGAGCACTGAAGTAATTGGTTTTGAAAGGATCAGGGAACAATATACCACCTGTCCCGATTTTAGTAATGTATACCTGACCTTACGAGATGGAGTAGAGAGAGAGCACGATGATTTCTTTTTACACGATGATTATCTCTTTCGCTCCGACCGATTGTGTATTCCTCGAACTTCTTTGAGAGATTTTCTAGTATGGGAAGTACACGCTGGAGGACTGTCCGGGCATTTCGGGAGAGACAAAACCATTGAGATGGTGGAAAGACGTTTCTTCTGGCCGAGTCTCAAGAGAGACGTGGCCAAGATCGTCGCTCAGTGCCGCACATGTCAATTAGCCAAACAACGTAAACAGAACACTGGGCTTTACACTCCACTACCAGTTCCTGATTGTCCGTGGCAAGATGTTAGCATGGATTTTGTGTTAGGGCTTCCACGTACCTCGACCAAACATGATTCCATTTTTGTAGTAGTGGACCGGTTCTCTAAAATGGCTCATTTTCTACCATGTTCTAAGACTTCTGATGCTTCTAGGATTGCGAAACTCTATTTTGACGAAGTCGTTAGACTCCATGGTCTCCCTAAATCTATTGTGTCCGATAGGGATGTTAAATTTATGAGCTATTTTTGGAAAACTCTTTGGCACATGATGGGTACCAAATTAAAATTTTCCTCTGCCTATCATCCCCAAACTGATGGCCAGACCGAAGTTATCAACCGAAGTCTAGGGAGTCTTCTCAGATGTCTGGTAGGTGAGCATACTAGGACTTGGGATCTCGTGTTACCAACTGCTGAGTTTGCATATAATAGTTCGGTCAATAGGACCATAGGCATGAGTCCTTTTGAAGTGGTGAATGGTTATAAACCTAGGCAACCCATAGACTTGATCCCCATGTCTCATCAACATAGAGTCTCTGAGTCTGCACAATCATTTGCTTCACACCTGCATTCATTGCATCAGGAGATCAGCAAACTTATTCACTCTAATAACTTAAAATATAAATCCTTTGCTGATTTGCACCGCCGTTATAAAGAATTAAATGTAGGTGATTCAGTCATGGTAAGAATTAGACCTGAACGACTTCCTTCGGGGACGTTCAAAAAGTTGCAATCTCGTAGTGCGGGACCATTCAAAGTCCTAAAGAAAATCAGTTCGAATGCGTATGTTGTAGATCTTCCTGAAGACTATGGGATTAGTGCGACATTTAATATTGAAGATTTAGTCCCATACAAGAAATCAACATTCATTCCTTCTGACCCTTTTGTGGATACATCCACTGTTGTTGATCACCCTGCTCTAGCACCTGCTAGTGAGCCTCCACTTCCACAGTTTCATGCACGCAGAGAACATATAGAACATATATTAGATGAGCAGGTTATATCTACCAGGAGAGGAAGCTACCAACGTTACCTTGTTCGGTGGAAAGGTCGACCCGAATCAGATGTGTCGTGGATTTCGCGAGCTGAGTTGCAGCGCCTTGACCCGGATCTTCTGGAGCAGTACGACAGCCGCCCCGATTTACACTCGACGGGGTCGAGTTTTTCTCACCCGGGAGGAGTTGATGGGGACATCAGCTAGGTCCCCATTTTATTTACATATTTGCTTATTGTTATTTCTGGGTTTATTTGTGTTTAGGGATTTATTTGTGGTTTATTTTATTCTGGGCTTATTTTCATTTTAGGGCTTATTTGTGGAGAATTATTTTATGTAAGGGGTTTATTTTAATTGTTCTTATGGGGCCCTATTTAAAGGGAACTTGTAAGCTGATTAGGGTTTTAATGCAGAATTAAAGAATTTCTTTCCCCACGTTTCCCTCTTCTTCTCTTCTCCTTCCTTCTCCTTCTCCTCTTCTTCTTCCTCCTTCTCCTCTCCTCTTCTCCTGCTTTCATTTTAAAATTGGTCCGGCATCATCTGGCTTATGTATTTTTCAATCCGACCCAACCTATATGTCATCCGTGTCTAATTTTGGTCAACAAAAAATATATCGGCCTAACCCAAACCCGATGCAACCTAATCCAAAAATCTGAATCATAGAAACCTCCTCCTTCACTCTAAATATCTTTCCAATTTATTTAGATTTCTTATTTAAACTAATTTCTCTTTTTTAATCTCAACAACTACATTTTCTCTCATCTTGTTTCATTTAACTATGTCTAAAAGCTCATATTTATTATCTGCTTTGATGGATTCTTATTAGTAATTAGGTATGTTCATGGGTTGGACAGTTTGCTCAGGCTAGCCCGCCCGAGCTAAAGCCTTTTAGGAAGGCTCGAGCCCAAGAGTTGGGCCCAGGCCGATCCAGACACAAAAAATAGGCTCTTTTAATAGGCCATGCTCGAGCTTAGAGAATAAAGACGGGCTTGAGCCCTGCCCAACTTAATTTTTTTATTTTGCTTGTGTTATTTATATATGTTTGATATGTTTGTAGATTTAATTGATAATTCTTGTTGATATATAAACTTAGTAGGATAATAAATATATTGTAGGTTGTTGCCGATATTTAATTATTTATATTTAGCTTTTCTAAATATTATTGAGTATTTTTTAAAAAACTAAAAAATAAAAATAATCATGAAGCTCGAGGCTTGGTCTAAAGCCCAAAGCCCGAGTAAGAGTAGGGCTCGAGCCTAGAAGAGAGGCCTGAAGGCCAAGCTGGGCGAGGCTTAGACCTTAGAAAATTGTGTTGACCTTTGGACAAGGCCTGGCCCGACCCGACCCAGCCCATGAACATACCTATTTATAATGCCCTCAAGTATATCAATATATTTTCAAAATTGTAATTTATAAAATTAAGTATGAATAATTATTTGGATAAAATTAAAATAATTGCGTGAAAATTCAAGTTTGGCTCTTTTTAGTCTTGTTTTATTTTTTAGTGATTTATATTTAATTATTATTTATTATATTTTCGCTATAAAAGAATAGTTAGATACTTGACTTGAATTGTAAACCTGATCCAACTGAGTCCAAATCAAAATCTAAACATTTCGGTCTCCGATTAGGTCGTACTTGCCCCCAATTCAGTTGTTAGGTCATCCATTGACCTAACTTGATCAGCTTGGTCAGGTCCAAGTCTAACCCAACCTATTTGAAGCCACAAACAAGCCGCCGGAGGCCATGCTACCCACCTAGGTAGGTACCTCTAACAAATATATTTCTTTATAATTTAAGCTCTAAGATGGCTAAGCATACATCGGTTTTTTTAAATCTTTGAATGTTTTTATAACCATTGTCCCGAATTGGATGAATAGAAAAAAATGACAAAAGACTATAGTTAATTGTACACATATCTAATAAATTTGGTTCATGAGTAAGTTGCAACTAAACCTTGGAATTTGAGCCATTTCAGAATGATTCTAGGTTGAACTGAATTTTGGTTTTGGTTCTAGAATTCTAGTCAAGAAGTAAAGATGCTAGTAATCTCTCCATTTGCTCTTTTTGTCTTGTCCAAGTGTGCTGAGGAATTTGTTGGTCGATGAAGATGGTGCCAAGTCAAATTGCAATGATGTAGATAAATGCACAGGTGTGCCACCGGCATTAGAGTATCCGAAAAAATGGTGATCAAAGGAAGGATATGAAAGTGCGTGGATCCAAGTGGCTTGATCTTCAAGAACTTTCACCCCAATTAGTTTCCTATACCCAACCAGTTTAATTCCTTTAAGTTTATTCTCATAGGCTCTTTGAAACCTCTGAACTAGTATATCCTTGTCTAGGAGATTGGGCCAACAGCAAATAATCTCTTATGAGGCAATCAATTGCCTTTGAGGGCTAGCATAAATATTGAGTAGCAACAATGAAGGTCCACAAAAAGAATCCTGCAGGTGGATTGCGAATCATATAAAGCAGCAACACTTCATCGAGGAGAAAACAACAAGACAACCGGGTTCTACAACTCCAGCGACCATGATCAAACACCTTGTGTTTCATGATCCCTAGATGATTTCTTCCCCTTTTCTTTTAGCTTCTAGCGTTCTAGCTTTATTTTTGGATTACATTTTTTAAAACTTTTTGCATGTCATTGCTGGGATTTTCCTTGGTTTTGAACTCACGGTGGTGAAGAGTCATCAGATTTGTACAGATGGTATTGGCATGAGCATCCCTAGTATACTAATGGTAGGACATGGTCGTTGGATAGATATTGATGGTAGGCGCGTGACCATCAGTTTTTTGACCCCTTGGTGCTTTCAGGTCAGTTCTTTCAATGAACTCTATATCTCCGATTGGCGATAGATTCTCAACATCAGCTAGGTTCCGAGACAATTGTCAAAAGCCCAAGTTTCGGGACTTCCCTTCATCTATTACTTTTTTGCTCAAGTGACACGAGATAGATTTTGATTATCAGTTCCAAGATACATGGTTGGCGGAACCATTCTGAACCAGACAGATTGAGATATTCCAAACTGTACCGGTGACGGATTGGGATGGTTCCAGCAATTAAAATGAAATAAAAGTCGACGGAGGGGGAGAAGGAGAAGGAAAGAGAGACTGAGCGACAGAGGGAGGGAGAGGGAGAGGAAGAGGAAGGAAGAGAAAGGGCCACGAAGGCTCGGAGTAGAGCCCCTCCTCCGCACGGCTCCACCGGCCTCTGCCACCCTCCTTCTCTCTCCCTCCATGTCTCCATCCTTTCTTTTTTCCTTTCTCCCATTTTCTCTTTACCTCGACTCCTCTACTATGTCGGTATGTGCCCGGCATAGAATGATACGGGGGTGTACCGACCCATGCCGCTGGCAACCAGTCCGGGCCTTGATTCTGGCATAGCAGACATTGAGTAGAAGGCTTGTTTGGGTACCGCCATGATTTTCGGATAGTACTAGCAATATACCCATGCTACGCTGCATTTTTTAATATATTTCAAAAAAAATAGAGAGAAATATTTTGCTTTGAGGTAATATAAAAAATCTATAAGTATGTTTAAAACCCGTAGAAGATAGGGTTGAATATGATGCTGCGTAGCAGTGCTTCATGATGATTATAATCAATTACCCTACCTTCATGTGAAGGTATATATGATCATCAATGTATTCTGAGATAGTCATCTATCACTTCTTCATTTTTTGCAGGATGGTTTGGAAAATAGAAAAAAAAATGATTAGGAATTGATAGGAACATATGTTAACGATATATATCTTTGTATGGTACGTTAGCTAGTATGCATCCTTTTTTCCGAAGGAAGGTCAAGTAAATTCCTACATTAAAAAAAAAAGAGAGAAATAAAAGTTCAAAATTTTGAAAATGATAAAAATTGATCAGTATTAAAGATATAAGACTTGACTGATGGATTTTTCTTGAGACTTTCATCTTCAAAGAGTTCGGCACGAATACGTTTTTCTGGAATAGAAACAATAGCTTTGTCCATAGGATAAGAGAAAGAACCTTTAGCAATGGAAGTTAGTTGTTAATTACATTTTTCTGAAGTGGAAACAATAGCTTTGTCCATAGGATGAGAGGAAGAAGCTTCAACAGTGGAAATTATATGTTGATCGTCTACTTGCAATTCCTCTTGTTGGAAAATTTTCATTACTTTAAAGTTAATTGTATATGCACATGAAGCTGCATCCATCCACACATATATATTTATAATTATAATTATATAAACATGTATACAAATATATACATATAATATGTAAATAAATTGGTTGACTTATTTTTATCTTTCTCAAGATTAGTGATATTCTCTGTATTTTTTTCATTCATGTATTTTTTTCATTTTTTTTTAATTTTACTCTTCCTCCCCAATACACAGTATACACATGCACAATGCACATATAGAAGGCACCTAGGTATATACATTTGTATATAGCCTTGCATACATCTGCATATATATTTTTAAGTATGTTTGTATATAAATATTTATCCAAGCACACGCATAAATGTTTATAAAAATCTATGTGTGTGTGTGTATATATATATATACACTTATATAGATATATCTATACAAAAAGAAAAGGAATAAGAAAAAAGCAGCATTAGAACATAAACTTAGAAGTAGTTAAATACTGCATTATATCTAGCCTTTTTTTTTCAGTACATTCACATAAATAAATATATACATATATCATATCCTTTGTACAGTCACCAATCTTTTTTTGCATATATTTTTTGATATACAAGCATAAATAGACATATAAATTTATACGTATTCAAATAGAGCCAAAGATATAGTACCACAATATTTCCAAAAAAAGAAAAAGAAAGATAATGGTGCAGGATGCGAAAAGCTCTTCATCCAGAATTTTCTACATTGGATGATTCTCCATTAGGGTAGAACATTTTTTTATACTTTGTTAATTCTTTTTCTATTTCACCAAAGTTAGCTATTATAATCTTTTGTGCCCTTCAAGCGGAACCTGGTGATCCCACCTTGATTTCCTGAGTTCCATCTCAAGTTGTGCATGAGCATTATACGCTCTCTCATACAAATATTTAAAGTACTCTTTATCAACAATTGAAATCCTCAATTTCAAATTCATTTTTTTAAATTTTTTGACTGCAAGCAACGCGGAATCTTCATCTGAACCACTCTCACCAGTACTTGAACGTCCCCAAACTCTGGCTACCTCTAATACTTCATCTTCTCCTCATTTTTCCTTCTTTCTCCCCTCTTTTCTTCTTCTTGTTGATGCCGCACCAAGCACAGGAAATCGGCTGCAGTGAAGGTCCAACTCGGAGTGTCTGCTGTGGTGTTACAACGGGAAATAGAAGAAGAGGGAGGAAGAACAGGAGGAGAAGAAGAGAAAAAGAACGGCAGAAAGAGGAGAAGAGGGAGAAGGAGAGGAAGGAGAGAGAAGAGGGAGACGTGGGGGGGAAAAGAGTTTCTGTTGCCCAGATAGACAACCCAAGAGGGGGGGTGAATTGGGTTTTAAAATAATTATTGCAATTAAAAGCTTTGTGAGTAACTAATTAAAACTTTTTGCTAGTGGATTAATTAGTTGCTATATGCAGTGGATGAAGGAAAAGTAAGAGACAATGGAGCAATCACAAACACAAGCAATTTTATAGTGGTTCGGAGCTAACCCTTGCTCCTACGTCCACTCCCCAAGCCTCACTTGGAATTCACTATAATCCCTCGGATTACAGCCGGTTGTTTTACAAGTTTACAACCCAACTTGTTGTTTTACGAGATCACAACGAACTCGGTCGGTTTTCACAGGCTCACCGACTAGAACCACCCGATTGTTTTTCCGGGATCACAATCAAACCCTTACACCGTTGGTTTTAACCTTGGCTCACCAACACAAACCTTAACACCCTTGATTCAATCCCCTGATTGAATCAAGTAAGAAACAAGTAGTTTGAAAACAAACAGAAAAAGGAAGCTTCTCAAAAGCGTATTTAAACAATTTAAGCAAGGAAGAGTAAGAAGCCCTCAAACTGATTTCGGAGATGGAGGAAGGGGCTTTTCAAACTCTTTGACTCCTCTTGAATTTGATGTAGACTTGCTGTCAGGAGGGAGAGCCTTGAATGTGAGGAAGAGAGTTGGAGAGTCGACTTCAATGCACTTCTTCCTTCTTTTTCGTGTAATCACTCTAGAGAGCTCTTGGTTGGTGGAAATCCCTTTTGCTTTGAATGGAGTCTCTCTTCTTACTCTATTATTGTTCCCTCAGGCTATTTAAGCCATTCCCCAAAGAAAAATAGCCGTTAGACACATCTTTCTAGCCGTTCTGCACATTCTGGCAAATCCTGACAATGTTTCCGTTGGGATTGGAGTTGACTCGCGCGATCTGGAGTCGACTCGCCTGTTGCAGGAGTCGACTCATGCTTTTCTGGAGACAGCTCGGCAACTGTTCTGTATTTGAATTAAAGTGCTGTCTTGACTTGGAGTCGACTCGACTGAATCTGGAGTCGACTCCCCAATGTCTGGAGCTGACCCGACACTTTTGGGAACGACTCGTTCTAAGGAATCCAAAGATCTTTCTTTCAAGTTTGCTCACTCGAGTCGACTCGATATTCTGGGAGTCGACTCGGCACTCAGAGCTCGAAATCTCCGATCTTCTGTCTTGTTGACTTGTGCTGTCTCGAAGTCGACTCAAACCCTTGCTGGAGTCGACTCGGCTCTCAGTGTCCGAAAAAAACAGTCTTCTGTCTTGGGGTTGCGCTGCCTTGGAGTCGACTCGGCTCTTAGTGTCCGAAATTGGCTCTCTGACTTTTAGCCTTGCATTTCTCTGGGAGTCGACTCGTGCTTCCTTAGGAGTCGACCTGCCAACCATCGGAGTCGACTCGAGTTCTTCGGGAGTCGACTCGGCTCTCAAGTCCAAAATTGCTTCTCTGTCTTTCTGTCTGTTACTCTTTGGAGTCGACTCGTACTACGCTGGAGTCGACTCGGCAAGCATCGGAGTCGACTCGAATTCTTCAGGAGTCGACTCGTTGACAGGTTCTGAGATGAATCTTTCTGTCCGGCTGTCTGTTCTCAGTCGGAGTCGACTCGTAATGTGCAGGAGTCGACTCGAGCTTGGCAAGAGCTTCTGATACGCTTGGAGTCGACTCGTAATCTTCCGGAGTCGACTCGAGATTCAGACTTTGGTTCAAATTGAATTCCTTACTTATCCAAAGTGTATTGAACCAAAGCTAGAGACACTTGAACATAAATTTACAAAATTTGACTGAAACACTAGATTGAATTCATTAGTATAACATAAGATATACTCAAATGCTTTGAGCTCATCAAAATCAAATAGGATTATAATCAATCACTCCACAATCTCCCCCTTTTTGATGTTGACAAAACATTGAGTATTTGTAAAGTAAATTGCTCAACCAAAAAGGAGATTTATAGTAAAGTTTTAAAATGAATTCAAGTGTCTAGTCATTTAATTTATCCAAAACTGAAAGGTGTGAAACAGTAAATTCTGAAGTTAAAGCTCCCCCTTTCATTTGGAATTATATAAGCCTTCATGTCATGCAATCAATTGTTTGGCTTATATATATTAATGAGTTTGCTTTCTTAAGATTTCAGATTCTCCCCCTCAACACATGCATTCAACTTTGTTTAGATTCTCTGAATTTTCTTTTAGTGTATTGAAGCTTTTGAACTTAAATTTTTGGTTTTAGAGGGAAAATCTGCCAATTTGTTCTTGAGTATGATTCAACTAATCTCCGAATATCCCTTGAATAGATTCTGGAGATTACTCCTTTAGGAGCCCCAACAGAGAGATAATGAGCCTCGAGGTATCGAATCCACTTAGAACAAATTATTTTGTGCTTTAAAAGTTTTCTTTTTATTGATTCCCTTTACATGTCTATTCAATATATTTTCTCCCCCTTTTTGTCATCATAGCAAAAAGGCAGAAGCATAGTAAGATGCAAAAACTCAAGAATGCACGATTTTTGAAAAAAGTTCTACTCATTGTATTTATCCAAAATTAAGTACAAGTGTGATTACATATCAAGTGAGTCCGCAAGGGACTGTACAACATAAAGTAAAGAAAATATACAACTCTAGCCCTTGCTCAGTCTAGTGTGTTTGATGACCATGCTCAGCCCCTCATTGATGTTTCCCAGCTGTTCAAGAATCTCTGAGGTGGCTCTAGACTGAATAGTTGATATGTTGTTCACACTTTCTTGGGGGTGTCGAGCTTGAAGATCAGTGCGTTGGCTAGTCTCTCAGCACCCTGACTCTGGTTGCCTAGTTCCTTTTTGATGCTATCTCGCATCTCCCTTGTGTCGTCCTTGACGTCACTTATGTTCCAGTATTGTCCTTGAACTAGGCTTCGGATGTTGAATATCTCCTCCCTCAGATTTGCAACCATCTCCGTCACGGCTGCTAAGGAGGGTACTAGCTGAGTGGAGGGAGCACTCTGAGGGCCTCGGATCTCCCTCAGTAGATCATCACGGAGATCCCTCAGGATCTCCTGCCGCAACTCCCGGAGCTGCTCAGGAGATATCCGGACCTCCAGTGGCTGAGAAGGTGGTGCAGTGGAGGGTCCGGCTGAGGTAGATGGTGCTGAAGTGGAGGGATAGGTGGAAAATCTGAGTCATGATCAGGGCTGGGGGAGTGTCGAGTAGTAGGGTCAGAAGGTGTGGAAGTGGATGGTTTCCGGACCCAGACTCCCTCAATTTTATGGAATCCCATCCTGTGCAGAGTCCCCTCACCCATGCGATCTGTGTATCGCAGTGAGCGAGAGGGTTCCCCCTCAGGAATGGGACCTCTAACTCCCTGAAGATCAAGGTATACAGCATGCCATAGGGAAGAGTAAGCCTTGGTTTGTCTAGAGGCTCACATAGGTATTTGTAGATGAGTTTTGGGAAGTTGATTGGAGTATCTTGAAGAATGTAGAACATCAGGGCTAGGTCCCTCTCAGATACAAAATCAAAACGGCCTGTCTTGGGGAAGAGGGTCCTAGATATGATACTCAAGAGGAGCCGCATTTCAGCTGATAGCTGATTTGCAGACACCTCTTCTAGGGGGGACTGAGGTGGACTCTCTAGTATGGCCGTAAAGGCCTCAGTCCTATCCGTGGGGTGAGAGGGAGACACTCCTACTTGGGAAAGATGGAGGACTTGAGCAATGAAGTCCTCCGAAATAAATATAGGGACTCCCGCTACAGTTTCCTGAATACCACCATTACCCCTAGCTACAGTACCGTAGAATTCCCTAACTAACCCCGGGTAAGTAGGAAGATCTAGGGAACAAAACCTTTCTAACCCTTGAGCCCTTAACCTATGCCCTAGGGTAAAGCCTTCCCGGGAGAGGAAGTCAAAGTTGACGTATCTCCCGGTGGAGACCGCCTTCCCGGCGCACGGGTACGAGGGAATCGGCCTCGGCGGGGAAGGAACCGGAGGTTGTGGCCTCACGGGTTCATTCCGAGCCTTTGACCGTCGCTCGGTGCCGCTCGCGGAATGGGGCCTTTTCCGGCTCGGGACAACAGATTTCCGAGGCATCCTAGACCTAAGGAGGGGGAAAGGACACGAGGAACGGAGGGAAACTCGACGGAAATGCCCTAACAAGGGTCGGAGACGAGGTCGGAGACGACTCTAGGGTTTTTGAATAGTGACGGCGGTGAATAGAAGTGTCGATTAAACGTTTCGATTAGGGTTAAAACATCGGATTTCCGACCTCGAGTCGACTCCAGTAAGTCGCGAGTCGACTCGACCTCGAGTCGACTCCAAAATCTGCGCGAGTCGACTCCCCCTATGATGCCATCGACCTCGAGTCGACTCCAAATATGTGCGAGTCGACTCCCCCATGAGCCGACTCTAAAATGTATCCGAGTCGACTCGAACTCTGGCACGCACCCAAAAATCATGTTATTTTCATGCCAAAGAAGGGATAATCAAAAAGTTTATAAGCTGATTTGATGATCATAGATGAGAAACTCTATATTTAACTCAAGCTAATCATCAAAATCAATGAATTAGAAGAGAATATCACTAGGATGGATCAATCACTCCTAATCCTCTCCTAAGTACACAGAATCGCTCTTCACTCAAGGATTTTGTGAAGATGTCAGCTAGTTGATCATCAGTGCAAATAAATTGAAGTGTCACATCACCATTCAGTACATGATCTCTTATGAAGTGATGCCTTATCTCAATGTGTTTGGTTCTTGAGTGTTGAATTGGATTCTTAGTTAGGTTAATAGCACTTGTATTGTCACAGTTAATGGGAATTTTATCTTGTTTAATTCCATAATCTTCAAGTTGTTGTTTGATCCACATGATTTGAGAACAACAACTCCCGGCAGCAACATATTCGGCTTCAGCTGTAGATAATGCAACCGAGTTTTGTTTTTTGCTAAACCATGAGATTAAATTTTTTCCTAAGAATTGACATGACCCGCTGGTGCTTTTTCTATCAAGTTTACAACCAGCAAAATCTGAATCTGTATACCCTATTAAGTTTAGGCTAGATTCTTTAGAATACCATAAACCTATATTTTTTGTTCCTATTAGGTATTTAAAGATTCTCTTAACTGCAATTAAATGTGATTCCTTAGGATTAGATTGATATCTAGCACACATGCATACACTAAACATGATATCAGGTCTACTTGCAGTGAGATATAATAAGGATCCTATCATACCTCTATACATCTTTTGATCTACTGATTTACCTGATTCATCTTGGTCCAGTTTGCATGATGAACTCATGGGTGTGCTGATTGACTTGTTTCCTTCCATATCAAACTTCTTAAGCATCTCTTTGATGTATTTAGCTTGATTGATTAAGATCCCTTCTTCAGATTGTTTGATTTGGAGCCCAAGGAAATAGTTCAGCTCTCCCATCATGCTCATTTCAAATTCACTCTGCATCAAGTCAGCAAATTCTTCGCAGAGGCGATTGTTAGTAGCACCGAAAATAATATCATCAATATAAATCTGCACTACTAACATTTCTTTGTTTTTCTTCTTTAAAAACAGTGTCGTATCTACATTTCCTCTAGAGAACTCATGATCTAGTAGAAATTTGCTAAGTCTTTCATACCATGCTCTAGGTGCTTGTTTCAAACCATAAAGTGCTTTGTTTAATTTATACACATGATTGGGATATTGATGATTTTCAAAACCAGGCACTACAAGAAAATACATATTCAGCGACTAAGATTCGAGTCGCCGAATAACCATATTTGGTCGCCGAAACTTTTCGCGACTAGAATACGCTTCGTCGCCGAACCCTAGTCACTGAAAGGTTTTGGCGACCAATATTGTGTGGTCACCTAAGGTACACCAACAACGACCAACGTTTGGTTGCCGAAGCAACTTTTCAGCGACCAAATTTGTTGTCGCTAATTCCCACGCCGACCAAATAGTTGGTCGTGGAATGTTTGTCTTCCGCTACCAAAAATATGGTCACTGAATGTCTATCTTCCCCCACCAATAGTTTGGTCGTAGAATGTATTGGAATGCATTGGCAACAAACATTTTTTGGTGGCAGAAAGTATTAACCTGTATTTAATTAATAATTCAAATTATAAGCTTAATATTTATTTTGGGCTCGTTCCAAATCCTGTACAACCAACACAGCCTATCCATTATCCATATTGCACAATACATTTGCTCATCGAAATAGAAGTATACACAATGTTGGAGAATCCATAATCATTTATTATAAATATCATCATCTATAAGTCTAAAGTCAAGCAAACCTATTAACCATTCATCAAAATGTTTCATCCATACCATATGTTAAGGTGATAATCATCACCAACACATCAAAAATGTAAATTAAAAATGCCAAAATATCTGATCTTACAATTCATCCAAACAACCATCATGTAGATAAAAATATGAAATAAACAAAAAATTGATTTCTGCTTGTAGACAACTCCACCATGATCATCTGAACAAAAGCAATCCATGTACCAAAAACTAGATTCACATGCTCATAGCTCCACCATGTATCTGAGAAAGCAAAAAAGAATACACAATCAATACCACATGAAAAAATAATAAACTAAAATTCAAGTATAAGTTCACAATGATATTCGCTTAATTTGGTCCAAATCTCTAAATAACCTTACGTAATATAAGTGAGAATACATACCAACGAGTATTTGTGCCACCAGTTGATGACATGCCCCATCATGATGGATAGACGACTTATGTGTTTGAGTCTTTTCCTTTAAGAACTCTGTCACCAAACTTGTAAGATGTGCAATTTGCTTCTGTTCTTCCTCTCGCTCTTTCTTTTCCTCCTCACGCTCTCTCCTCTCCTGTTCCAATTGCCTCCGCAGCTCCTCACGCTCCATCTCACGCTCCATCTTCATCTCCTCCATCTCAGCTTAAGTTTCTGTAACTCCCCAACATGTCTTGTGACACACGACTAGGTGTGGAAGAAGATGAAGAGGGCTTCGGCCCATCCCCAAATCCAAGAATGTATCTCTTCCTTTTTCCAAGTGCCTGCCTAGACATCTCCTCTGATGTTAATTGCACACCGGATTGGGAAGATTCTTCTCGCAAGCTCAACATCTTTGACTGTCAATGCAAAGGTAACAACAGAATTAAATGTATATATAATTTTGCAAAAGCATAAAGTGATTTAAATATTATTGAGATTTTAGATACCTACATGTTTCACGGCGCAAATAGGATCAATCCACTCTTTGTTCTTCTTGGTATGAGTTTTCTTATAGAATTCTTATAAAGTGCTTTTTCTGTATCCTTGCATTTCCCATCTATGCCCAGTAATGTCCCAACAATATTTTCTGCAATGTTCTTTCTATGTGCATGACATCCAAGTTGTGACGCAGCTTGATGTTTTCCAATAAGGGAGATCAACAAATCTTTTCTTGGCCCAAATCGTGTCAGCATCTTTGCCCCTTTTTCTTTTCTTATTAATGCTTGGATGCTTGCCCAACGGCTTGTATGTCCCTGAATTAATTTGCTCCAAGATCTCTTCTCCCGTGAACTCTCGTGGCCTTGACCTGTCTTCACTTTTACCATTAAAGAGCTTGCTCTTTCGCCATATGTGGTTCTCAGGCAAGAAACGCCTCGCACCCATATAGCCAATCTTACTCCTCAAACGTTCTGATGAAGCATCTCGTTACAAATGGGACAAGCCAAATAACCTTTTGTGGCCATCCAGACATGTTACCATATGCAGGAAAGTCATTAATGGTCCACATGAGAGCAGCACGCATTCTAAATGTACTTCCACTAGAGGCATCATAAGTTTGCACGCCATCCTTCCAAAGCTCTTTCAACTCATCAATTAATGGCCTCAAGTAAACATCTATTTCTTTACGGGAGCCGTTTTTCCGGGAATAAGCAATGACAGCATACAAAATTGCTCTTTCATACACTTCCAAGGTGGAAGATTATAAGGCATCACGATAACGGGCCACATACTGTACGATGTGCTCATATTTCCAAAAGGATTGAAACCATCGGTGGCTAGCCCTAACCTCACATTCCGCGGATCCTTGGAAAACGCAGGATGTTGCCGATCAAAGTTCTTCCATTCCTCCCCATCAGCCGGATGTCTTAATGTTTCGTCATCCACTCGCTTCTCCTTGTGCCATCTCATATCTACAGCTATTTTCGGAGACAAAAATAAGCGCTTCAATCTCGGTGTCAGGGAAAGTACCGCAAAATTTTATGAGGAATCTTCTTACCGTTACCATCATTCAGCTTATATCTAGGGCTCATCACATATAGGCATTTCTCCAGGTTCGCATTCTCCTTCCAAAAAAGAGCACAATCATATTTGCATGCATGAATTAGCACATATCCCAAACCCAAATCTCGTAAAAATTTCTTGACTTCATAAAGGGTCCATGGAACAGACTTATCACACTCCGGTAGAATTTCCTTGTATACCTTCATGTTCATGTCAAAAGAGGAATTGCTCCACTGGTTGTACACCTTAATATGAGCATTTTAATAACGAATGATAATACTGTAAAAGTTTTGCAACCAGGATAAATGGGTCGTTGAGCATCATCGAACAACTTATCAAAATTCTGTGCATCCTCCCTCCCCAAGTTATTAGGCAATTCGTCAATATCGTCATTCATGAAAGCGCCCCATGCAAACATCTTCCAGCATATTAGACAATTCTTCCCTATCATCGGTGCCATCCCCAGCCATTCTATCCTCAACACCTCCACCATTGCACAGTTAGCATTATTGAAACACAAGATTGATGCACGTGAACCGATTCTCCATGTTGCACCCAAGTCTTGTAAGAAGGCGAGATCCTTTCAACATTAAATGAATCTTGACAACTTGAATGCTTTGTTTTTTGTCATTCATGCACTCGACACAAGGACACCAAATATCATTTGCTGAGCCTAAATTTGCCACCGCAAATTCAATAAAGGACTTCACCCCTTCTCTATACTCTTTACTCTTCATTCTATTTTTATTGTCATCCAACTCTTGTCCATTTTGACTGACCTACAAAGTACTTCATCAAGTTAGATTGATTAGTTTATAGATTTATTTTTGTATCCTGCAAAAAAAAGTTGCAGCAGAAAACCAGAGACGACCCAATACATTTGGAGGCCTAAGACAAATTCAGTGAATGAGACATTTTCTTCTTTTATTATTATAATAATAATAAATTTAATAAGTACAAATAGTTAAAAAATGATATGAAAATAGATAGCTGTCAAGTATACTATTTCAACAAAGATGCATGAATCTAATAAAGATAAAAAAGCCTCTTCAGTTTAATATAATTCTTGAAGAGGAGCATGAAAATATATTTAGTTTAAAAAAAATCCCATCTCCCATCTCCCATCTCCCTTCGATACCACAGCACGGCAACCATTCAACCCAAATAGAAACGGGAATAAAAAATTAAAAAAATCTCCACCCTCTGAGAAGTCCATCTCCAATCCCCCTATCTTTCTTCCCGATGGCCCAGCTGGATCGGGAGTAACGTGAGGGAAGGAAAACCAAGACCAAAACATCCTCTGTTTCTCTCCACGCAAAACAAAACCACCGTCCCCAAATCCCTCCTCGCTCTTTCCCTGCCGGCCCAAGAAAAGGACCTCGCCCCAAATCTCCTCCCCGGTGCGGCGGCGGCGGTGAAGGAGGAGAAGCCCTCCGCGGTGGATGCGCGGCGGCGAAGGAGGAGAAGCCCTCGTCGGTTTCTTCTTCTCTCGCCTCGCCTCCAAATTCCCCGGTGGCGGCGGCGGCGGCGGCGAAGGAGGAGAACCCCCGAGGACCCCCGGCCACCGCTCCCTCTCCCTCTCCCTCTCCCTCCCGGCCTCTGCAAAATAAAAGGGTTTCTTCTTCTCCCGGCTCGCCTCCACTAGTTCCCGACGACCCCCGACGACCCCCGGCCACCTCTCCCTCTCCCTCTCCCTCCCGGCCTCTGTTTCTCTCCCAGCTTATCAATCCTCTCCCGGCTGGCCTCCTAATTTCCCGACGACCTTCGGCCACCTCTCCCCTCTCCCTCTCCCTCTCCCTCTCCCTCCCGGCCTCTGCTAAATTAAAATCGAGAAGAGAACGTACCTTGGGACTCCGACGCCGAAGGGATGACCGAACGGGCGAACCGGCGAACGGGCGATGCCGACGTGCAGACGTGCGGGTGAAGGCGGGGTGAAGGCGGGATGAAGGCGACGTGCGGGGTGAAAAGGAGAAGAATGGAATTAGGTTTTTTTTTATTTGGTTTCCCTGCATTCATACTTTCGCGACTAAATTGGTTTAGTCGCTACTAATGAACCTTTAGGAACCAAAATTTAGTCGCCAAAACTTTTACCTCCAGCCCGCGCGAAATACTGGACTCGCGCCAACTTGGTTTTGATTTTCTACGATCAAATATGCATTTAATTGATGTAAAACAATCATTCAGTAACTAAAAAGGATGCGTGCAAATTTATTTCGGAGCGGATTTTCGATCCTGCCCGTAGGATGTCCAAGAATTCTATATATTTTTAAGTGAATTTTCGTCCTGCCACGTCCGCATGTCACGTATCCTGTCGATCCATTTATTTATTTGATAAGGAGTCAAGCATCGAGCTCGAGCTTTTAAAATTATTTTAATAATAATAAAAAAAAGATTTAAGTATGAAGAAAAGTTGTGGGATTGAGATTTAGCCGAAGAGACAAGAATATGCATGCCTAAGTGAATAAGATGTCAAATGGCACCGTTTGAAAATAAGCAGTTTTTTTCTTTTTTGAACTTAGAAATTAGCATTTTACAGGGGCTAGCACAACATCGTTAGTTTTACCTCAGCCCGCGCGAAATATTGGACTCGTGCCAACTTAGTTTTGCTTTTCCGCGACTAAATATACATTTCGTCGGGTGTAGGATATTTATTCCGTCACTAACAGGATGTTGGTCGCAGATAGCCTTCTTTTCCGTGACCAAACGTTAGTCGCCCAAAGTTTTACTGCCACCCGCCAACTTGGTTTTGCTTTTCCGCGACCAAATATGCAGTTCGTCGGTGTAGGATAATTATTCCGTAACTAACAAGGATGGTGGTCGCAGATAGCCTTATTATCCGCGACCAAACGTTAGTCGCCAAACTTTTACCTCCACCCCGCCAACTTGGTTTTGCTTTTCCACGACCAAATATCCATTTCGTCGGTGTAGGACAATCATTCAGTAACTAATAAGGATGTTGGTCGCAAATAGCTTTATTTGCCGCGACCACGATTCATGTAGTCGCCGAAAGTGGTCGCTGAAAGTATATTTTCTTGTAGTGAGGAGGTTGTTCTACATACACCCCCTCATTAATATACCCATTCAAAAAGGCACTTTTTACATCCATTTGAAATAATTTGAAATCTTTAGAGCATGCAAATGCTAGTAACAATCTAATTGCCTCAAGTCTAGCTACAGGAGCAAAGGTTTCATCAAAGTCTATACCTTCTTCTTGATTATAGCCCTTTGCTACTAGTCTAGCCTTGTTCCTAATTACAATTTCATTTCATCAAGTTTATTTTTATATATCCATTTGGTACCCATTATTGAATATTCAGAGGGTCGTTCAACTAGGTTCCATACCTTATTTCTAGTAAATTGGTTTAGTTCTTCTTGCATTGCATTTATCCAATTTACATCCTTTTCAGCTTCTTCTATGTGTTTAGGTTCAAAATGTGAGACAAATGCTAGATGATTATTTAAGTTCCTAAGAGATGCTCTAGTCCTAACAGGTTGAGATGGATCATCTAAAATTAATTCCTTAGGATGCCCATGAGCATACCTCCAAGCCTTAGTCAGCCCATGATCCACAATTGCTCTTGGCTTGATGATGTATTTCCAATTAGTTTTTGTTCATCTTCTTGTAATGTCATCTCATCAATCTTTTCTTCAAGAATTTCAGCATCATCATCAAGATCAACTCTCTTGCTAGAAGAGATATCACTAGTATCATCAAAAACAACATGTATAGACTCTTCAATAACAGGGTTCTTTTATTAAAACTCTATAGGCTTTACTTGTTGTAGAATACGCCAAAAATATACCCTCATCAGATTTAGAATCAAATTTAACCTAAGTTATCCTTCCCATTATTATGAATGAAACACCTACATCCAAAAACATGAAAATAGTTTACTTTGGGCTTTCTATTTTTCCAAAGTTCATAAGGGTTTTTTCTTTATAGTGGGTCTCAATAAAACTCTATTTATATAATGACATGATGTATTAATGGCTTCTCCCCCAAAAATACTTAAGGAGGTTACTTTCACATATCATGGTTCTAGCCATTTCCTCTAGGGTTCTATTCTTCCTTTCTACAACTTCATTTTGTTGTGGTGTCCTAGGTGCAGAAAAATTATGAGTTATCCCCTTTTTACTACAAAATTCATCAAATAGATGATTTTTAAATTCCGTTCCATGGTCACTTCTAATAGCTATGACTGAAGCATCTCTAGCATTAGTTACTTCCTTATGAAATTTCTTAAATACTGAAAATGCTTGATCTTTATGAGCTAAAAACATGACCCAAATATATCTAGAAAAATCATCTACAATAACAAGACCATATTTGTTTCCACCTAGACTTGTGGTTCTAGTTGGTCCAAGTAGGTCCATGTGTAGTAGTTCAAGAGGTCTAGAGGTAGAGACACAATTTATGGATTTAAAGGAGTTCCTTGATTGTTTGCCATATTGACAAGCTTCACAGATTTTATTTTTCTCAAATTTTAGTTTTGGCAACCCTATCACGGAATCTCTTTTAACTAGTTTTGATATTGTATCCATACTTGCATGACCTAACTTACGGTGCCATAACCAACTTGCATCATTATCCTTAGTATCATTAACAACTAAACAGGGGTTATGTTTGGCAAGATCCTCAAGATCTACTACGTACACATTGCCACGTCTTATTCCTTTAAATACTAAACTGTTGTCAATTGAGTTGGTTATGATGCATAAAGATGGTTTGAACAGAACATCAAAACCTCTATCACATAATTGACTAATTCTAAGTAGGTTATGCTTAAGACCATCAACATATCGAACATTATCAATAAAGGTTGAAGGGGTGATTTGTACTTTACCTATACCAATGATGTGACCTTGGTAATTGTCTCCAAATGTCACAGCACCTTCCTTCTTAGGCTCAAGGGTGAAGAATTGGTCTTTGTCACCTGTCATGTGTCTTGAGCAGCCACTATCCAAGTACCAACAGTTTTTTGTCGACCTTGGCTGCAAGACACTCCTACACAAGGAAATCATACAATTTTAGGTACCCAAGTTTTCTTGGGTCCTTCATGGTTAGTAATGTTGGTTCCTTTTGGAACCCAAACCCTTTTAATTTTTCTTTTAGCTTTTTCTTTTCTATGATCACACACATTAGCTTTATGTCCTATTGTTCCACAGCAAAAACAGGTTATTTCTTAGTTTTGCTTTCTCCCGCTTTTACAAAGAAATTACTAAGGAGCTTTTGCTTATTTTTAGGTTTATACCTAAACCAGCTCTATTGAACACAGCTCGTTAAGTCTCATTTTCAATTTTTCAGAGCTATATGTAAACTTTTCTACAATAGGAAATCGGCTCTCAGTGTCCGAAATTGGCTCTTTGACTTTTAGCCTTGCATTTCTCTGGGAGTCGACTCGTGCTTCCTTAGGAGTCGACCTGCCAACCATCGAAGTCGACTCGAGTTCTTCGGGAGTCGACTCGGCTCTCAGAGTCCAAAATTGCTTCTCTGTCTTTTCTGTTGTTACTCCCTGGAGTCGACTCGTACTACGCTGGAGTCGACTCGGCAAGCATCGGAGTCGACTCAAATTCTTCAGGAGTCGACTCGTTGACAGGTTCTGAGATGAATCTTTCTGTCCGGCTGTCTGTTCTCAGTCGGAGTCGACT